>NC_139352.1:46878117-47028117 GCF_055883805.1 Amblyomma maculatum
CAGTACTCGACATGTTTCTTCATTGAAATTGGAGGCCACACTTGCAGCCCCTCTCCCCAACTCGTACCTTGGTAACGTGTTTATCAATTCCTCCTTTCATACCTGGCCACAAGTGTCTTGCATAACGGAAAACATTTGGAAGCAAAGTCGAACAATTGGTGCCAGCTTTCAGGCGCCCTCCACCCATACGCAGAGGACCAACGCAATCTTTTCGAACTCCTGTACGTGTCTTTCGTGCTATTGCGGTTGCTGCCTACCCCGGAACTGAAAAAACGCAACGCGTCCCTTTCTTTGCATAAATTCATGAGTATCACTTTTTGTGATTAATGAGCGCGCCCGCGGTAGCTGTAGCGCATATGTATGCAGGTGGGGCTTATAGTTCGGAAGTTTGCGAAACAATCTTCGTCGGCGTTTGAAAATAAAGCTGATACACTTGCGCCGCTGGCGCCAAGGAGAGACAGATGAGAGCACGAAAGAATTGGACTCATGCGAACTCCGCAATTTCCCGGACAAGGTGCCAAGAACTTTATACCTGCTTTATCAAAGACGGGGAAAAAGACGGCGAATAAATCAATTATCACACGCCGTCAAGCGGCCCTCCTTTCGACTTTCTGAATGCGTCAGGAGTCTATATAGATATTGAGGTGCTTCGTTTGCAGCTCTGGCACTTGTAAGCGTGCAATGCAAGGGGTTCTCTTAGATGAGGGTATGTCGTTTGGCTGGAAATACTTTTCCGCCGTTCCAACCACCCGCGAAAAACATCGGCACATGCTTTTCAGCTTCAGTATTTTGTACGATTCTTCAGAAGTACGCGCTCTTAGGAAACCTTAGCTGTAAGTCTAGTTGGAGTCCAATATAAAACACCTAGCAACCGCTACACAGCAAGAAATGTATACCGTGGGTCACGGATTTCACAAAATTGGTGCTAAAAATTGCATTTATTTTTAAGAGAGTGACGTACACACCGTATGAAATGATACAGGTGAGCTTACAAGGTAAGCCAAATTTGTAAAGCGCTGACCATTTCTTGTATAAGTTGTAAAGGCACTTTACGAGCAACGCATGCTTAAGTGCTATCTTGATTGATGTTTTCAAAGTGTAATTCTTTTTAGCGCAACTCATAAGAGGAACAACCCAGGCGCTGTCTTGTCCCCCTCATGTGTTTCGCTAAAGAGGATTCAACTTTTTAAGCCCTGGGCGACAACAAAACCCGAGCAGTTTTCTTGTATATCGTTTTCCGTCGTAATTAGTGTGGACGCTTCGACACAGAATCTTCAAGAAATTCTTCTATTCACCTTCATCGACAATACAGCGCACAGAGTATTTCAGCAGTGTAAAATAAGTCTGCATGTCACCGGCAGCAGTGGGCAAGGAGAACTGGATACTTGTCTTTCTGGTGCGGCTTTTTTGTCGAATAGAAAAAACTTCAAGAGCATTCACGATAGACTGCTCACCGGTGTTCCGGCCACTGAAACATTCGCTGCTTACATGGATGGTTTCTGCACGGAATACTCAAAGAACGAGAGAGCCGTCGATAGCCTTCAAGCGTTTAAATGATGCCGCGAATGGTGTTCTATATGCGGACAAAGCCCGCGAAGATCAAGAACGACATCGCAAATATGAAGATTCTTGTAAAAGGACTGAAACCTTCAATGAACGAGTAACGAGCTAGAAGATATAGTAATATGATGGTGTGTGGTATGCTGCGGAACGGTGCGATATTGGGGGGGGGGGGGGGGGGGGGGGGTGAGGGGGGGGGGTGAGGGGGGGGGGCTATTGTTTGGCGTAGAGTGGTGTTTAATGGAGAGTGGATGGTCACTAAGGGCAACAAAATGTGTTCCAAGGAAAGGAAAGCGTAGCCGGGGGTGGCAAAATGTTAGATGGGAGAATGAGGTTAAGAAGTTCTCTAGGGGTCAAGTGGATGCAGCTAGTGCAAGACCGACCGGTTTAGTTGTAGTAATATACAAGAGGCTTTCGCCTTGCAGTGCATGGTATAATCCGGATGATGATGATGATGATGATGATGATGATGATGATGATGATGATGATGATGATGGTGGTGGTGGTGGTGGTGGGGGTGGTGGTGGTATGATATGGTATTGTGTGAAGTCGTTTGGTTTGGCTTGGAGCAATGTGGAGGAGTTGTGCTTGGCGTGGAGTTGTGTGCAGTGATGTGGTTTGTAGTGATGAATTTTAAAGTATGACAGCGCCCCTTCCGGTGATCAGGCTGCAGTTTAAACAGAAAAATGAAGAAGCTTAAAGTGGCTAAACCTAGGTGTGGTGTTGAGCAGTGTGTGGAGAGATATGGTCGCTTATGGTGTGATGTGATTTAGTGCATTGGCTTGTGGTGTGACGTGTGGAGAGATGTGATGTGTGTTATGGCTTGGTGTGGTTTGAAGCAGTGTATTGTAGTGGTGGCCGAAGCGGTGGCCTTGTGGTAGAGCATCCGCCTCGCATTCGGGAGGTACCGGGTTCGATCCCTGGTGCCGCCGGTTACCCACCGGTTTTTCAATGGGTACAAGCTTTCCCCCGGCCTGGTGCTCGGCTCTTCTGGGGTGAAATGCTTGGGAAAAGGTGTCACGGCCTAAATAGTTGCGCCGATGTGGCAGTGATCAGTTCCGCCATCGGACAACAATAAGCCCGCCTCGCGCGGCAAAAGCCCAGTATGTGGCCCTTTTTTTAGGACTGCTGCAGCTGAGGCTCTAAGGGAGCACTTCAGGTGAGGGTCAAAGGAAGTACCTTTGCAAGACAAACAGAACCACCTTCGCAGGCTGCGAGGTTCGAAACTGGGTTTGGGCCCACTGCGGAGGAGGGGCGCGCAGCGGGGTTTACGGAGCTTCTCCCAAACGCACACCCCTGGAAAAGCCGAGCGCCAGGCCGGGGGACGCTTGTACCCATTTTTACCGGTGGGTGTCCGGCGGTGGGTTTCGAACTAACCACCTCCCGCAGCCTAGACGGGCGCTCTAACCCTGACTGCTCATTGGAGGGTCAAATTCTAAAGTTAAAGCTCAGCTACTTTGGTCATCTGATAAGAAGAGAGGAGTCGCTGGAGAAAGATTTGATGTTGGGAAAGGTTGAGGGTCGCCGGAGAAGGGGTAGGCAGCGAACGCGATGGTTAGATGGCATTCTCGAGGCATTGCAGATGAAGCTATGTGATGTTAAGAAGACAGTGAGAGACCGGAAAGCGTGGCGTGACATGGTCCATAGGGTCACGAAGAGTCGGACACGACTGAACGCCTGAACTGAACTGATTGTAGTTGTATGGTTTGATGTGGAGCAGTGTGGTCTGATGTGGTGCGGTGCCGTGTTGTCTGGTACAGAATGTTAGTGCTGTCGTGTAGCATCGTGTAGTCTGGCGTAGCATGTGTGTGATGTCCTGTATCCATCGTGAAACTGCAGGAGCTCTCCTGCGAGACGAAGCAGCGAAGGGCCCCATGTTTATTTCAACCACTCGAAATACTTCAAAGGTATCTGCTATCGCTCAGCACACAGGTGTGTCCGCATCGTCGTCAAGGTGGGGACTGAACCTAGGCATCTTGTCCTCAACGTTTTAACTTTAAGGCCACCGCGCCAGCATGGAGGTTAAGGAAGCATATACTATATCTTAAGCGAATCAACTGCAATTAAAAATGTTTGATTAACTCCTGTATGGTAGGTGCGCTGAATGGATAAGTAAACGTGTTTCTTGGAAACATAACTGCTGCTCGGGCGGCCATAACGCCCTTGATCAAGGGCATCAATCCTGTGTTAATTACAATTCATGTTCCGCTAACTTCATATTGTTATCAAATCATATGGACACCGAAGTGGAATTAAGAAGTTAGAAAATTGGCCACTACAGTGATCACCAAAGAAGAAAACTGACCCAGCAATGGATTCTTCTTCTTCCGCTAATTTTATGCCGTCATTGCCTGAATTTTTGCTCCTCCTTCCTCTTTGCGTTTTTAGGCTCTTCCCTTGTGCAGTGTTGTGCCCGGGAAATATAATCTGCAAAGCAAAATGCCCTTAGCACTTATTGAAGCTTCATGCTGAATGTTTGCCTTGCGTACAGTAATTTTCAATGCTAAATATTACGGTGGTACTAATGCCGTTTCGCGTCAGGAATTTCTATTTAACTTTACTAAATGCTCACCAAAGTCAAAGCGTAGGTCCCAGGCTTTCTTGCTGTGATTGAGCAACGAGCATGCCAACATGACATGTTTCGCCAGCATGGACAGGCATGCTGAGCATCCATGTCGACCATTCATTCCGAGGTGTGGACAGGAATGCCAAGAATGACTCTCCACGCTTGTTCGCTCGTTAACAACCCATTTTTTGTGTACCGCGCATCTATTTAGATCCAGTGCCTCTTTTTCTCTTGGTGCCTCTATATAGGGCGTGTACCAGGCTCCTGGAGCCTGTCTAAACCGCGTTCCTTTTAAGAACTCGCAACTAATTTGCCTGCTGCCCTAAAATAACCGGGACGTAATCCTAGCCACCCTTGTCTGCTCCTAGCACACTTTCTTAAGCCCGTCTGCGCTGGCTGGCCGAAACACTGTGAGTTCTGGCCGCGGTCTGAGACTGAGTGAGCACGGTGCAGGTAAAGCCGCTTTCGCAAAACGGGCTACAGAAAAGAGTCGCGCGCCCTAGACCTTCAGTGCAAACAAATGCAAACACACAAAAGGTGGGGAAAATGAAACAAGTAAAGCGAAATCGTTAACGAAACATCGCTAACAAAAGATGGAAGAGGCAAGGATCGTGCGCAGAGAGCTGAAAAGAAGTGTGAAGCGAGAGTCACACTGCAAGAGAAAGAGAGCGAGCAAGAAAGAAGGCTAGGGAACCGTCAAGGTAAGAGGCAAGCAGACAGTCGGTGGCAGTCATTCTCTTCCTTTCACTCTACACTGAATGTCGTTTCGTGGGGGATTCGGGGGTGGACTGATGATTTGTCGAGCCGAAGACGTGTGGGTGGAAAAATTAGGTCGCGGGACACGCGAGTGTGAGGAAACGGAAGGTAGAGGTGACAGGGGACGCAGACAGGGACAGGACGCGGTTGGAAAGGCACGGCTTTTGGAACACGCGGCGTCACCCAAACGACGGAGAGAGCGTCCGCCGCGTCTGCTGTCGACAGCTGAACAGCTGCCGGAGGGAGTAGACTCGGTAGAAGAAAAAAAAAAAAAGAAAACAGAAACGAAACACAAATGAAGAACGAAAGAACACTCACGCGCGTTCCGTCACTGAGTCCCGCATGCAGACGCTAAAAGGTTCGCCCTGAGCTTTTCACGCATTTCCTTGGAGGATGGCAGCGGACCAAGAAGCCACGAACTTGCATCATCACGCTTGCAGCCACGGTCGCGGGCAGCCCGCGGAACTGTGACACAGTTTGGCAGTTTCAGCCGGACTTTTTACTGCTGGCGCTGATTTATGCGCCCGTCTTAGAGCCTGCAGTTCCGGACGGGTCCGGCACTGTGCAGAGGATCTTCAGGGGAACTTACAGAAGGCGAAGGGGGCGAGGGGTGCGAGTTGAAGAGAAAGCCTTTCGGCATTCTGAGTGATGTCACGAGCGCATCTACACGTGTCTGAAATACAGCGATGATGCAAGTTTCCTTTTTCTGCACGCGCGTATTACACGCGTCTATAGACCTTGTAAACGCCGGGCTTCGGGACTCGCGAACTGTCACGTCCCACTTGTGAGGTGCGCTTGAAACTACGATGGTAACGTACTAACCCAGTTACCACTTACAGTTTTCACGTTCTAAAACAGCACAAGACGATTTCTGGAGTAACCAGTCCATCGTGATATGTAAGATTATGATGATAGATTTTTTTGTATTCCTGTTTCTATTCTAGGAAACAGAAAAACATATGATCTGCTCAGAATGAACAGACAGATAAACACAGATTACTGAAGCGCGCTTTAATTCGAACACGATGCATAAACCACACCCACCCGTAAATTTGGGTGCTGCTGAAGAACAAAGAGGCAACATTGTGTTAAAGCATCCTCCTTGGCATTTGGAAGATGCTGGGATTTATTGTTTGTGCTATCACCATGCATTCGCCGGTTTCTCATGAAAGATTTCCCCTTGTCCGCTGCTTCCTCGTTCTCGAGGGAATTGCATAAAAAATTTTAGGCCTTGGATCAAACCTTTAGCGCTACAGTTCGGTCGAAGACAGATGTCCCAAAATCTTGCATCAATCAGAAATGGCGCAAGATTTTTCCAATAGTTATCGAACTGGTAATCGAACCCAGCACCAAGAAAATGTGAGGAGGATACGACAAGACCACCGGTTCGGAGCGGCAGATGCCCTTCAAGTGAAGCCACTCTCCCATTGATGTCGGAAGATATTTAAGACTCCGCGGTCAATCTGACGAAACCACGGAGAACCTCCTTTTATCTGCCTTGTTGTTTCGGTAGCAGGCTTAACGGCATTGTCTACATATAATTTGGTCAGTACCATTGGCTTGGAGGGCGTCTTTTGACGGTCATTCGTCGATTTGTTCTTAAACTGTATCGCACTATATACAGGTCTCCCGTCATTGACATATCAACGCTACCATGCCTATCGTGTGTGGGCGGTTAAGTTCGATCCAAGACAGCACCCCCCCCCCCCCCCCCCCCCCCCCCCCTGCGATTTCTGTGGGCTCTGGGAGGACGGCACGACACCCATTTTCCTGGCACGAAAAAAAGTTATGCAGCCTGTCTCAGTTCCCGTTTAGCATAAGACCTCCCCTGTTTCTCAGAACATCTCTGTAATACACTGATCGATTTTATAAAGAAGAGGGCGCAAAAGCTACAAATAATTGCTATCCATGCGACAAGTCACACCTAATTTCCTTGTATTTCGGCCAATCGATGCACCACAGCAGCCGATTAGGCTGAGAATGTTACGGGGCGCCAAGCCGATGAACACAGAGAACAGAAAGCAGAGGGATGATGTCCGATGACCATGAGATAGCTTTAATGAATCGCGGCGGGTCTAGCGCGCCGCTGCCCGCTTCTTCCTCGTCCGCAACAATATCACCTGCGAATCGCACAAGTGTGAAACAGCGCGAAAAAGGAACGTGCATGCGGACGGCGGTTTGCTTCCACAGTAAACAGCAAGCGAGAGCGTGGAAGCTTCCGCGCTTCACTACACGCGTATATCCATGCAGACGCCGAGGTCTGAGCGCTTGCACCGCGTGGCGGCGCCGTCGCAGTCAGACGGAGCATATTACACCGCTCTGCGAAAGGGACAATGGCCGGCGGCGAATAGGAGGAGCCATTGTGTCGTCGTCGCCTGGATGTATTACGGCGCCTCCGTATTTTCCCTACGCAGCCAAGCGCGTAGACGAGGCGCACAATCAGGCCGAGAGACGCGCGCATTTTTTTGTTTCTTTCTTTGGCCGTCTTTTCCGTTCTTTCGTGCTTTTCTTCACAGTTGTTTCGTCCATCTCTTCTCGCCGCGTTATGATGCTCGGACGCTCGTCATTATCCGCATTACGATCGCTCAAAAAGGGTGGCCCGGCACCGCTGCAGTTGCCCCCACCCCGAGACAAGCAGGGGGGGCTTATGCACATTGCACACATAGTACGCGGACAAAGATGACGAAGCGAGTATGCGCACCCGGGATAAACAGGGGTGGGCGGGTGCGATGAGTCTTGTATGCACACGCACACGCGAGTTTCTACCACGGTGGCTTCTACAGAGCCTCCAGTGGCGGAGTGAGGCTTACGTGGAGTGTGTTGTTGAACGGGCGAATGCGCCGGAGTTTTTCTGGAGTTTTATTGCTTTTCTATCCGCGGCACCAAAGGATCGAGCGCATGATGCGGCGTCTAGCACGGAAGGTTCGACGAGCCCTCCAGGCGGGTGGCGTAATGTAAAGGGTGCTGTTTTTCTGAGCCTTGACAATCTGTTTGACCAGGATAGAAGAAAAATAAAAAGAGAATGAAAAAGGCGTTGTTCGCCGGAGTCGGAAGAGTGACGCAGGTGCCACTTGAAGCGTGCGAGAGTAGTTGTAGTACTCCGCCGACTGTTTGATCTACCTTGCTTGGTATATCCGAGTGGGTAGTCTATTGAGCCCGAAGAAGCATGCTTTGAGATGAACGGAAGTGTCTGTTCTTCAGTGAGCTAAACTTAGACTTGGATGGCCCCGATGAGAGGGCGACCATGGCGATGATGATAATGACTCACTTCATCACTAGTCAACGTCAACTATGAAGCAGTGTCGGGTCACGGGTGTCACAATACCTCATCATGCATGTTTTATTATTATTACTTTTATCTTCTGAATTTAGCAAGGAAGATCTTGGTATCATACCTTGCTGCGCTGCTCTGAGCTGATTACTACCATTTATTTTGCTCTCTTTCGTTTCAGTGCCAAGACTGCACATGGTAGTTGCTGAGCGCTGCATGTAAAAATTTATTGAATTTATTATTATTATTATTATTATTATTATTATTATTATTATTATTATTATTATTATTATTATTATTATTATTATTATTATTATTATTATTATTATCGTTTGTTGTTGTTCATTACGCTCACGCGGTGTGAGAACACCGTTCACGTGTCGAAATTCTTCGTGCGGCCCACCGAAGTTATTATAGTGAATAAAATGCTAGCTAGTCCTTCTGGCACGTCACAAACGTTGCAGAGGAAGCTTCAGGATCGATGTTTCCGTACTTGGGTGTCTGTCCTGTCAAATTTCGCTTCAATCGAAACATGGCCACTGCTGACAGGTTCGAACCCACGACATTGGGTGTGCCATCATCTTGATGCTGTTTTCTGGTCTACCGAATACGTGTCCCATTCCACGTTTTATTTTTACAGAGGGGCATTTGGTGTATTGCACGCCCGGCAAAAATGACGGTGAAATTGCCGTCATTTTCTGTTGCAGTCCGTCACGACATCACCCCCCTACCCCCTGCCCCGCACTCTACCACTCCCAGCTCTAGCCTCCGGGTACCGTATCCTGGCTGTTACACCGAGCTACTCCAATAGTCACCATGAGTAGCCAAACTGCATTTGACCAGATGTCTGAAAATTACAACAGCGAGCGCTCAAAACTATACGCAGACCTTTATTCCCTCGGCACGCTTCTAGCATTTTCGTATCAGTTTTTTTAAAAGGAGTCGCATTGTTCTTTTATGCCAGTTTTGACTTATTCGTTGTAAGTGCACAACAAACTTCAGAGGCAAATCGCAAGCTTGCACCATTCACATTAAACATGCACAAAAGTAACTTATATTACCCCTAGTTCGATCACAACTAAAATGCGTCCCATAATCCTGAGCCTCTGATGGGAAGTTGCAGAACACTTACCCACGTAGCACAGAACATTAGAATATTGTAACGTTGTTATGCAAGCTGCATAACGTTTGTGTAAAATAAAAACGTTGGTGTGACGTTAAGTATAAGCATTACATGTACGCTTTTCAATATTACTATAATGGAATAAATTACACATGATGTTTTATGTTGTATTGTAAATATTTTTTAATAGCATAGATGTTACATAGCGTAGATATTTAATAGCGTACTGTTAATGCTACAAATAAACGTTGTGTCAATATAGTCTTCTATACTTTATTATAACGTCTGAATCATGAATATAAGAGAATGTTTCAAATACATTTCACCTTTGAAGCACTGAGTCCCAGCACAATTCCCCGTTTTCTTCTAGTTAATATTATGTTAACTAAAGCTTTTTTTGCAACTAAATCTCCTAGATTATGTTTGATATAGAATGCGCTCACTGCCCCGTTATTTTATTTGAAAGCTTTGCAAATTAGCCATTCGTCATTATGACTCATGGGATATCGGTTAGGTTAGTGTAACAGCTGCTTGCTGTGCTATATTACGTAACTCAAGCGTGGCCCTCATTGTTGGTATTTGCAGAGCGCTCAAGTACAGCATATTCATCAGTGATGGGCCTCCATGCTCGTGGAGAGTTGTTTTAGCATTTTCAAGCATGTTAGATATATGCCGTACGGCATGTTACATTATGCTGTTTAAATATTTGTAAAAAGGTACTTCTAACGTTCGTTTTTAACATTATGCTAAAGAGTTAGAAGGGAAATGTTTGGTTTGGTTTTTGGGGCTATTTAACCCATAAACCATCTGGGGTCCTTTAACGTGCACTGACATCGCACAGTACACGGGCGCCTTGCTTTTCGCCTCCACCGAAAAGCGACAGCCGCGGCCAGGATTCGATCCCGCATCCTTGGGCACAGCAGTACAGCGCCCTAACCATTCCACCACCACTGGTTTTTTTTTTCTTTATTTCCTGGCTTTGGTTCATACCATTTCACAAGAACACAACACGAATAACACAAAACAAAGTACATATTGGAAGGTCATCATCAGCCAATGTCAGGCTGGCTTCGTCTCAGTACATTAAAACTCCCGCAACGACAGCAAAGGCTCTACCCTTGAGAGCCATTCGGGAGGTTCAGCAGCCACTTTCTTCGATATCCTTGATGTCCTGTTTCTTCTCCCCAGCAGCAGTGGTGGTGGAGTGTGACCGAAGTTCGAATCACACTCCGCCACCACTGCTGCTGGGGAGAAGAAACAGGACATCAAGGATATCGAAACAACATTCTGCGGAAACGTAATTTTCACTTTATTGTGATGTTTCGTTCCGACCCAGGGGCCTATAATTTGCTGGCACTAAGTTTGCGTATGTTTGATATGTGCCCTAATGGCACTCTTTGTATCCTTTTTGTTTTATGTATACGAACAAAAAATAGAGGAACAAGTGACAATGCACGTTGGAACAACTTCTCGCTGGATTTCATTGCTCACGTATTTAATATCAGACGAGAACGTGAGAAAGACGTTGAGTCGAAATTTTTTCTATATACTTTTCCTCTCCTTATCGCTTTTTCTCACGTGATGCAATTAGCAACTGTGAAGGTTTTTGTACGGGCTTCCATCCCAGACCGCAAAATCTTTTTCGGCGTCCGTTTCTTGGCATATGTCCATGTGGGAGTGTACTTTTACGTGGTTACCTCTGTTTGCCTATTTCCGCCCGGGCAACCTTGTACGCCCTATACGAATGACGCATTCGACTACCAGCTTCCTTCGGCAAGCTTCTTCACGCAAGACTCAGACAAATGTTCTTGAAGATGTTGTTCCCTATATATGCAAACCTCGCTTTACTGGCGGTTTTCTTTGTTTTTTTATTTTTTCTTGTTTTCTCATACTTATCATTCGCACGGCATACATATATATCTAGTTACGCTGTCTTTATAAACAATTACGCCAACCAACTCCCCCCTCTCCCTAAAAAAAAACCTCTGCTATCCCCACCCCTCTCTTTTTATTTTTGGTCGACTGCTGGTGGGAATTAACGACATGCTTTGTCTCAATGTTTAAGACTTCTCATTGCCATCATCATACAGACGTCATCATCGCCGTCTCCAAATGTCGAGTTATAAGTCAGCAGCAAAAAATAAAAGAAAAGGAGACGTCTTCGCGTCCCTACTCTCACCTCTTGGGATTTCGGCCGGTCCCCAGCTTCTATGCTGTCTCCGTAACCGTCCTCATCCTGGAATTCACTTTCCTTCAAGCGAGAGACTCCCTAAATTCGAATTTCGCGCCTTCCAATGTCTCTCCTTGCTTGGAATGCCGCCCTCAATTCACCAATTTCTTACTTTGCCTTATGTTTTTACCATGCGTAAAGTCCGTTCTGATAACAAGCTCGTGACATTTGATCACCCGTGTCTACAGTAACCAAGGCTGCTCAAGGCTATGGCGTAGTATGTAGCATTTGCAGCCACTGGCTTTGCCTAGGCAGAAACGAAACTACTTACGAGATAGTGAATAGGGTAATAGCTCAGGTCGGGGTCGCTTCAGGTGTGCAAATTCGTTTAGTTTTGACCATGGTGATGGTGATATGCAACGCAGTCATAGAAACAAAAAAAAAAAATCGAGGACACATTGGCGACTAAAGTGATGAAAGGCGAAAGCCTGAGTGTTGCGCATTCTGCTACGCGACTGTTGCGCCTGTAGCGATGAATGCTGCTACGAGTAAAGCGAGCGACTACTCTTTCACATTCTGCGAGTGCATTTATTCAGTGAATTCTCCTTGGCAGCGACGAGGTCGCGCTTCTTGTATCTTCGCAGTTGTTCTGCGTTTACTGTTGCGTGGTTGATTTTACCGAGTGCGAGGCAGTAATTAGTAATTAATTACGTAACTATCATTAATTAAGTTGTACTGGTGATTGGTAATTAGTTATTATTTAGTAAATAATGAGTAATCAGTAATTTGTTAAATAGCATACTAATTATTTTTAATTAGTAATTGATCATTGATTGATATATAGCCATATAAGGCACGCATTCGCGCATACTGTGGTGATGCTCTGTGATTGGTCGAGACCTCCATGACGTCATCCCGTCTCGGCCAATCAGAGCCGCCGCAAAAAGCGTGGCACTTTTGCTGACGACAACGATGAGGCGATAAAGGAAAAAGGACGCAAAAGACCTCTCACTCACGGCTGACTTCTGAACTGCGCTGCCAACGAAATGGAGTTCGGGAAAAAATCAACGGAGAGAAAGTGTCGCTACCGCGGAGGGCGCTCGATTTACCTCTACCGACTGGTGTTCTTCTGTGTGCACTCACACGAGAAGGTATTTTTTGTTTAAATAGTTGCATGGTATGTGTTAAGAACTGAACTATATACCTACGACGCAATAGTCTAACTATGCTGTGCATGTACCTGGCAAAAACGAAAAGTAAACGCCTATGGCCCGCCAGAAAGGAGACAATCATATAGAAAACGATAAGAAGAAGCATTCATTCTTTTCATCTATTATTCATGCACTTGACGGAGTCTTTCGTCTCGAAGGCAGCACATGCGCGGCGTCCTTTAAGGGAGCGAAAGGACACAGGAAAAAATAAATAGTGAGTGACAGGAAAGAAAAAAAAAAAGACTGCAGATATGATCTAGCGCGCGCACGAGTTTTGGCCAAACTTCAAAGCCACACGCCAGAACAGGCAGGGGATGCATGGGACAGCCCGCCCTTCACTTTTTTTTTTTCTCTCTCCCTGGTTCCATCTCTCATTGGCATGCGTTCCCAGCCTGGCGTATCTCGCACGAAGTCAACAACAAGATTGCGTCACTCTACAGAGTATACACACAGAAACATATGCGCCCAGACAGGCACAAAGTTGGCGTCGAGTGCTTGCATAGATGCGCTATCGCTAGTGGTTGTATTGTTTGTTTCTTTAACTAAATAAGCTGTTCTTAGCGTCCGGCTACGGGCCAATACTTCTTATTATCCTTGGACCTTCAGTATATCTCCTTATTCTTTCCATCGCTCTGATTTGAGCTCACTTTAGTGTTTAGTTAAACGTCTCTCCTGCCTGCCAATTGTCAGCTGGTTAAAAATTGCGTGACGTTTAATTCCTTCCTCGTTGTACTCTGATAAGCAATTTGGCAGGTTAAGTTGGCACGTATAGTTAGCCGGCCCTGAAGGCATGCATGCTACGGCTTCGTTTCACATTTCCTCAAATGACGGCGTCAGCGCCACCAGGAAGAGGTGGGGTTCGTCGTAGTGACACCTGAGTGTTCACCTTACCTCTGCAGCCATGCTTGAGAGCCAGCGCGCCTTTATCAGGTTCGCCTGAAAGCATGCAACGCTGGAGCATTTCACGAGACCAAGCAGCTCGACCGTCACCGTCAAGAACCAACCTAATGCGCATTCCTTCTAGGTATCAAATAATGACATTTTACGCCATATGGAGGCGCCCCCAAAGGATCAAGCAGCCTCGCTGCTCATATCGTCTTTTCGATTTTTGGAATATCACCAGAAGTGGGAGCACGTCTAGAGATTACTCTAATCGGTTGCAATTGGACAGTTGGCCGTCTATGCCCATCTGGCGAATTTTGAATACCACGTCCATGACCCCTAATCGATAGTATCCACAATGCATACAACGCATAAGGCGCGTGAAATGCGCTTATATGCTTGCATGTAAATGTACGTCAAAAAATGCAGGAGGAGGATTAACGTATTTTAGGTGTGTGAGGAGGTGGGAACAAGTAGGTGACGAGTAGGTGACGAGTAACCCACGAAATCAAGTCGTCCCCCTCAGTTCTAACAGTTCTTATTAAGCATGATTTCCCGGCTAGGCGCATGAAAACACATCCCTCGTGAAAACACTGCCTATAGCTACGTGTCAGACAAGACCTCGAATGCATATTACTGGTCAAAAATGCATAGTTCGAAAGATTTTGTGTCGATGTCTTGTTGCGGAGGTTTTGTAGCGGAGGTTTTGTAATACGCAATGGAAGTTTTAGCTCCGAAGGGCTGAGAACGAGGGTCTCGTATTTGAGGTCCGGAAAAATGGCGATGCAAAGCGCGCCGTATGGCATGGCCCAAACTCAAATTCCGACGGCTGTATCTACGTGTAACAGAAGCTTGCAGAGCTTTTAGTTCACACAACAATATCTAACTAGATTTATTACATTCCCGATGCCTTTCCAATTGTTCGGCATTTATGCAAGGATATCATCCATAGCAGAAACCGTGGCTTGGAAATGAACATGCACTCGATGCCTATTTTGGACCCCTGTGATGCCTTATACATACTCTAATGTAAATATATGTGCCCCAGTCCATGCACTTTATTGTTATTTTTGGCCTCTGGAAATGCGCCGAGTACCACAGAGGGGGATTGGCCAAGATGTGGTGACGTATAGACGGGGATTTCCACAGACGATTACGAGAAAATTGTGGAAATTTAAAAAAAAAAAAGCGTAACGATGAAAAACGAGAAAGATCTTACATAATGTTAGTCATCTGGAAGGATATCGAAAAGAATTACCAAGGCAGCCAACTAGTTGCGATTATGCAGTTATCAATAATCCTACAAATCGCGCCCGACGCAAATCCCTTGCAGCTTGCTTCGAACGATAGGAAAACTATACAGTGACGAAGAGAGTCCCAACCTTGAAAGGCGAACCTCCATATTCTCTGAAGTACTATGAAGATTGAAGATGAGGCTATGTCCTTCGTATTTTCTTGTTGCTGCCCCACTACTTCGTCTATTTCGTTCAAGCAATTGATTTGATATCCTGGCCCTAACAAAAAAAAAAAAAATGTTAGTTTTGCCGCTACAAATTACTCGCAACAAAAACGAGACAGCATGAGGCGTGGATGGCGGCACATCCTCCTCCTACACAGCCCGATCGCTCGCCGAGCGCTCCGCTGCCCCGACCTCGCCTCTTCGACGGGAAGACAGGCAAAGCAGCAGAGGAAACAGGAAGGGAGAAAGAGTTTACAGAGCAGGAGAGAGCTCCCTCGGAGCGCGAGGTCTGGAGGGTTTGGAGCGCCTGCACTACATATACACAGGCTGAGCACACGCCAGTCTTTTCCTGTCGCCAGGCGCGCTACAATGTAGCTGTTCGCGAGCGAGCGAAGAGAGGGCGCTCGAGGGGGTTTCCCTACTGTCGAGTGGAAGGCGGAAGAGAGACACGGAGAGGAGAAAGCCGGCCGATATATAGCGCAAGCCGGCAGTGGAACCGGGATCAACGCGAGACAAAAAGAAGAGCGCGGGCGTAATAAAGTAGAGCGCCTTTCATTCCCGTTTACAGACTGCGATAACTCCATAAACTTTTTTAGTGTCGTCCTTGAGAAGACGACGAAGGCGAAGGCCGGAATTGCCGCTTCGGATAGTGTATGGAGCAAGGAAATGGCTAACCATGGGAAACCATGGGAAACCATGGGAACTAATGGGAAACCATGGCTAACTGCGATGGTTGTGGTAATGGTCTAATAGAAATTCTTCGTACTTTGATTGTTCTCTCAATATAATAGGAAATAAAGTGGAAGACAGCCCTTTGATGTGTGTGGCCTTGACTGTCTGAGCTAAATAGAGTAATGGACAGCGCCGCTTTCAGTTCAGCTAATCAGGTGGAGTTTGAAGCTTACCACCCGGAAGCTCTATTTAAGGGACTGCGAAATCAATGTGTCTGTTCTTTCTTTTTGCTGTGCTCTCTGTTATAGGGAACAACTATTGTGGTATGCTGCACCGAGCAGTCGAGGCATTCAGGATCATACTTCGGACGCATGGAAGTTCTTTACAAGGTATCTGTAAATTTTTGTACTTCATAATTCGTGCTCAGGTGGCTGGCCTTTATAGCCATCATTGAAAATGATGAGTGATGATGATGCACGCCGAGCAACCTTGAAAATGAATGAGCAAGAACAGTGCCCCCAAAAGCCCGTTCTGAAAGTACGAATTTCCAAAGTCAAATTCGTGGTCACGGATGTTTCGCGCCGCCATGACCTCGAGAGTGTCCTTGACGACGCTTAGCAAAGCAACAGTCTGCCTATAGCTAAGTCATGTATAGCATGTATAACACCTGCACACTCTGGGTCAGCCGGGTGGACAGTATCCACCACGGTGGTAATGACCTTGAGTTTATCTTGGATGTACACGCTTCCTTGCATACCAGTAAATATTTGGGACAGCGTCTATGAGAAAGCAAAGGAGCTGCGAGAAAACTTGTCCTGCTTAAACCAGGACAAGTTTTTCTCCCCTGACGACAGCTCGTAATGCAGAGGGGACGCAAGCTAAAGTAAGCCTAGCCACATTCAGAGGACGCTCCTACTGAGAGCATTCATAACATTACGTGTACAATGCCAATTTCTTATTGTGATCGATAGTATATAGGTCACCTATTGAGTGCATGTTGGAACCATAGCGAGGAATAGGCGCCACACTCGTCGGCCCGCGAGTCCTCGGCACATAAAAAGCGCCAGCGCTTGAACTCCCCGATATATAACTGCGACAGCATATGCGACTCCTACATCGCCTTCGGAGACTGCACACATAGCAAGACGGATCGCAGCCCTTGTAGTCTAGATGTCGCCATGCCCTTTCGAGGCGCTCACGGCCGGGCGTTGAAGACGTTTAAAGAGCTCAGCATTCTCGGAAGTGTGCCCAGATAAGCCTGTCGACTCGTAGAGACCGTGGAGAGACAATCTGTGAACTCCTGCGGCTGCTACTACATGCGCACGTTCCTCCCACGCCTTTCCCTTTATCAAGCATCCGTTTTCCCGCACCCTTCTTCGCCCCCTCTCGTTTTATCAGCATTCCTCTCGCCTCATTCTTTTTTTTTTTTTCGTTCTTCACAAGGGTGTTATCTCAGTCAAGCAGAACTCGGCAACCGTGTGGCCGGAGCTTTATACTATGTGAAACGGTGGCTGCCCGTGTGGCAAGGCGAGATTAGATTAGCGGCCAGCGGCACGCGCGTTTCCTTTCGCCTTATCTATCCGCCAGGAGCAGCCGGCAGACACTAGGCCACCGGAGCCATCCAGGCCTTCACACGGAGGGAGCAGGCACACGTATCCCGTTGCTTTCATCGCGGAGAGCCTTGCATCCCGAAAAGCGAGGCCCCGCCATGTGTTACGAGTGCCGTTTACATCTCCCTCAGCGAAGAAGTGTGATCATCGATCGTTGATCGTCTCCATTCCATCCACCAACGCCCAATATATTATCTAATAAATTTTTTTCACCATGATCACCACCCACTTTTTTTTTTTTTCTGTTTGTTCGTCACACACCTTAGGCCAACGGACATGACCTTTAGCGTCTGGCTTGTGCTCAAGCCTTCCGAATCGTTGATACTGGCCGAAAAACTGCGCTAAAGGCTGAAAAGGCTCGTGGTCGAAATACATTTTTGTGAAATCACGCCCAGTATGAAACTGATCGCGATGACAATATATATTTATGTGTACAAAAAACCCCATGAACCTATGAAAACGGCCTAAGAGAAAAGAAGTGAAAAGCAATGACGCGGCGTCACTCATTTGCACTGTACTTAATATCCCCCCTCCCCACCAGAAAGAAAAAAAAAAGTAAAGATACCCCAGGCTTAAATGCATCCTCAAACTGCGACATTTCCTGACGGGTAAGATTTCAATTAACTTGATTTGTCCTTTTGCGTCTCCTGTCCTGCAGGCCCCAGTTTCGCTGCTTAAGTTACCATGTATCTTCATCCCATGCACATAGCTAGAAACTTTTCTTTACCAGCTCCGATCTATGGGCAAACCAACGCCGTTAGTGGTTAACATGTCCAAAGACGTATATCGGGACCAGCGCCAAGAAGGCTGCCAGCAAAATTGGGAGTATCCAAATTATAAGCACCAGACGGGGAGAAATTATTCAACAAATGCATATTGTTTTTTTTTTTTTTTTTTCCTTCAACTTTGTGTCACCTCAGGAAGCTGCCGACATATCTTGATCTCTGCGTACATGCTTGACTTCTCACTGGGACCCAAGAAACCTGAAATAGTTGGTTTGTGGGGTTTAACGTCCCAAAGCGACTCAGGCTATGAGAGACGCCGTAGTGGAGGACTCCGGAAATTTCGACCACCTGGGGTTCTTTAACGTGCACTGACATCGCACAGCACACGGGCACCTTTCTTTTCGCCTCCATCGAAAAGCTGCCGCCGAGGCCGGGATTCGATCCCGCGTCCTTGGGAACAGTAGTCGAGCGCCGTAACCACTGCGCCACCCCGGCGGAGTAGAAATCTGAAATAAGCGTGGAAACTAATTTTTATAATCTTCGGAAAATGTCGAATAGTATTATTGGTGTCTAGACGCGTCCAACCGCCGCCGCGCGGCCTCAAATGCAAGTTCAAAGTTTTTACAGAGCCATTCGCCATGTTTAAAAATGTGCGGTTGTTTAATATAAAACACCGATGTCCGTTGGCCCTTGCGATACTCAAATACGGCTCAATAGTAGGAAGGATGATGTTTAGATATGAAGTACGATGAATTTATACCCAGTTTATTTTTCCAATAAATTTGTGAGGCAGTTATAGGGGAAGGCTTGTATCCGATCGGGCGCATATGCTCTACACCTTCACTCCCAATACCGGTTCTATTTATCTGTGAAGGTCCATTTTTGCTGAACTATCAAGTGGCCCTGCCAATTCCCGCGAGCTCATTATTTTACATATTCTGTCATAAGAGCCATCATAAGAACGAGGTGGCAGCAATTGAAAAAAAAAAGAAAAGTTGAAAAACGTGGTTGTAAAACGACGTCAACCATTCCAGATTTACAGAAGTCGTTGACCCTGTCACTTCCACCTCCCAGTGAGCCAAGAACAAAGATAATAGTCACCTCGGCGAACAGGTCCCACGTGCGAGGAGAAGGCCTCGTCTGTGCGCGCAATGCTATGGCTACACAGTAACCACCGTAGCGACGACGCCGACGGTGGTCTCTCACGGAACATTAAGCAATGCCGTCTTCACTGTGGACGGGCGCGCTCCTGCTCGTTTCCAAGCTGCTTCCTTTGTTCGCACCGCCGGAACCGGTGCTTGCTGGAGGTGGCGGAGAGAGTAGACGGGCTAGTTTCCTCCAGCTCCGGGGTGACGGCAATCCGTCGTGATCTGCACTGCTTCTGTCGACGAAACCCCGATGGGAACCGCAGAAAACCCGTTGTTGTCACTACCAAAAATCATACTTCAGTTTCGGCATCGCAGAGACGGAAAGTAAGAAATGAAGATCTAAAACCCGTTCCTTGGCGGGAGTGGCGCACGTCCCCGGCAAAAGATTTTCCTTCCTAATGATCCTCGCACACGCAAGCAAGGGCACTAGGCCGCTCCGCTCCTTTCGCACACCCAGCAGTCCGTTACTCAAAAATGTAGCACCGTCTACGCATTGCCAAAGGGGAGTAATGGTGTAAATAAACACCCCCGTCAGCTACCGCAACTGCAGGCGCCCGCCAACGTACCGGTAGTCGAGGGGTAATTTTACCCGGAAAGATAATCCCGGACGTTCCTAAACCAGACCGGCGTCCAGCGCAGGGAGCGGAAGCAGAGAGCGAAACCGAAAAGCGCGCGAAACGAACAAGAACAAAGAGGATTCGCGCGGGAGAGCCGCCGTCGGCTGGCGTCGGCGACACGGTTGCCCCGGCAACCGACGGCTATTTGGCGCCAAAAGTGCAGCAGCATGCGCCACGGCGGCGGCGACAGCGGCTCCAGACGATGACCCGCCCACCAGACTGTGGCGGCGCGTGACGTAGAATTAAACGTCACTGGTGATGACGTCACTTCCTTTCTGCAGGTTCGCCGTCGCGCACATCTCTGCTTTCACCGGCTTTTCTCGCGTTTCGCGGGTGCGCGCGTGCGGTCTTGCCAAGACGGTAGACGTTGACGACGTTTGTCGTCTCCACAGGCGCAAAAGAAATGCTGGCGCGCGCTAGCACCGAAGCCCATTCTGAGCAACGCCGGGTCATGCGGCTTCTATATTTGCTTCAAGCGTGCCGACAGCGCGTTTTTGTTCCGTCAAAGCCGCTTCCAGGCACTCGGCCTCCGGGTTCATGCAGACTCCATTATTGCACCCCTCACACCTCCCTTTCCTTTCTATTTTGTCCTTCGGATTAAGCGAGACGGTAGTGGCGCTCTTGTTTCTGACGCCTCCGGTCCAACGACTACGCAAACGGGGGGAGAGGAAGCGATCCGGCCCGAGCTTTCGCAGTCGGGTAGCTTTTAACTCGCCCTCAAGATTGGCGGTGGAATGTGTACCGTTCGTGCTACCCTTCTCAGTTCGCTCTTGCCTGAAGTGAATTAATGAATGTGCGTTTAGTTGCCTATAGAGCTTTCTCACGTGACGCTATTGCGGCTCTGCTGGCAACCATGACACCCAACATCATCCCAAAGGGAGAAAGAGAGGGCCTACCTATGACAACTGGGGCCAAAAGACAGTCTGATGAAAAACGCTGATTGTACCGGGGCCATTTTTTTTTTTTTCAGGTTAAAGGGCTCGTGAAAGGGCACTTACCGAGGCCGGAAAAACGCACGAATGATCGCATTCCATCGCTCGTTACCTACTGCGAAAATGTGTAAGCTAGCTTTCAAACACCGAATATATGTTTGAACAAATATTTTGCGCCTCTCCCTCCCAACCAACACGCGGCGAGGGTCAGAAAGAATAAAGAAATGATGTCCCGACTAGGCTTCCCTGCATCCTGTCTCGCCCGTGTCACTATTGCGCTCGTCCAGAAGACACACTTTACACTGACGGGGCCGGGCGGCTAAGAACGTGCGGTGAGGTGGCGGCCTATTAAACTCCGAACAGCAATTTTTAAGTTATTCTTGACCCATGTATATAAAGTGCACAGAGAGGCTCTAGGTTTAAACCGAATGCTCACAAAAGCCACCTCACCAAAACTGTTGCATTAAAATATGACCATCGGAATTTTTTCTGTGACCTTTTAAGCGGCATTATTTGCTCATAACAAAAAAAAAAAAAAGAAAACGAAAGAAAAACATGCTGATATCCTGACTAAACAACGCTCATCATTTGCCCCATTCGGTTTGAACTATATGTGTTTAATCGTGAAGCCCAGCGGGGGAAAGAGAGCTACCTTGAGACCAAAATAAACACTCAGAACACACAGCGTTTCAACAATATGGGTCTTTTCTTTCACTTATTTCTGTTTTCTTTTTTCAGTGACGAACACGTCGTTTGATAGCCTAAGGCACTCATTTAGGGGGGGAAACTTGATTCGTCCATCTAGATCTTGAGCTGTGAGCCCCGTCAACCCAAATCTGAATTACTTTGGTCTTCGCACCAATCAATTGCAGCTCTACCGTCAGATTACTCGATAGGGTGCCGGTGTTTAACCTTTTGGGTCAAGGGGTGACGACAGGGGCTTTATTTTAAGGCCTTCAACAGCGAATCCCCTTAGTATATGGTTTTGTATTTACAATGTGTTCAACTGCGCTTGTTCGCTGATATCAAATTTGGCGTTTCATGCAGCGGTTTTCTCTTTGTGCCGACTTAAGTGTTATTTATTGGTAGTACTTGCTCTGTTGCTGAAATCTATCTTGGAATACAAGTGTATACATAAATAAATAAAATCCAACAACTATGCTCTGGCAGTATTCACATACTGGACCGAAATTTGGAAACTAACGAGGTTGGAAATATAGGACAGCACGCGCGGCTGACACAGGACAGGGGTCACAGGACTAACTGACGACCGGTGAGAGAGACACTGGATGTAACATAGTAAAGGGTGATAATGAACATGATAGCCTGATTGATGACGTCATCATTAGGAGCCATCATCTCCGTGAAACGGTATACCTTGATTTCCTATAGCAGTGGTAAATCAACCTTGCAATGAGCTCGAATTATTTTGCTGCAGCCCCGTCAATGCTATGTAGTCGCGATTTTTCCGACCTCGAGAGGGCACCTTAATCGAAACAGCATGGTGGCGCTGCAGGGAACTGCCAGTTTACTACAGTGGGGAAGCCTCTAGTCATCAAAACAGTCAAGCTTATTTATTATTATTATTATTATTATTATTATTATTATTATTATTATTATTATTATTATTATTATTATTATTATTATTATTATTATTATTATTGGGAAAAAAAAGTTGGCGAAAATTGAGAGGAGCGAAGTATGACGCGCTTTAGATATTAAATCAGAGCAAAACGTATGCGGAGGAGAATACTGTGACATGGGTGCAAGCTATGCAAAGACGAGCGGTTAATCAGATCAACGGATTAGACCCTAAAGGGATTACTATTCGGTTTACTAGCGTGTAAGTTGGTATAGACAACCGCGTCGCGCAGTAGAAGCCTCGCGAAATGCACTTCACACTGACAAGCACGATACAAGCATTTTTGCGTAAAAACAGCAACTTGCTCCATGAAAGCAAATACGTCACCCACATCATTCATTTTTCAAAAAATATTTTCGCATGTTTCAGTGATTGCAAGCTGCTCCAGTGTTGCGTCATACCGGGCGTATGATGCATACAGTTATGAGCGAAGGACGTCAGTAATCACCTTACAGCTGTGTAGTGAGCATGGCAGTTTTTTTGTTTAGGGCAGGGAACAATTACATCGCCATACACGAGAATGTGTCATAAGCGCACGAACAAAAAGGTAGGTCCCTGCCATGGGAGCTCAAATGGGCGCCACAGGCTTGTTATAATTGCGACCCTCGTTCCCGTCGCCCAATATCGAGAAACCACGGGGTAAATTGGTCCATCATCGCCAGCATTCCAGAATGGCAGAACCAACATTAGGGGAACACGTAAAGCTCGGGCCATCGTTGAATGTGTTGTATACTGGCTTAACCGATGTTGGGCAAACAGCGACAAACCCAGGCCTCTGTAGGACCACTGTTTGCCAATACATTTCCAATATTGGACCACTGTCTTGTGCTGCCTGGAGCTCCTTCCCCCGTGAAGAGTTCCGATTCACGATTCCCCGTTAAATCCTATACGTTTTTCTCCGTGCACTCATATGGAACCATAAAGAGTCTATACGGGCAGCTCATCGCGTGGACTCCGTATGATTTTCATGCACATCGCCTGGAATGCAGTGAAAAGTGGCCTGCAAACTTGACATCGAAACAATACGAAAAGCTTACAGGAATAGTAACGCGTGTCTGTTAACCTTAACTGTCACACAGGTTTCATACTGCTATCACGTAATCACTTCTCTACTTCCATTAAACCCCGCCGGGGTGACGTTGTGGTTAGTGCGTTCGACTACCCTGCTCAAGGATGAGGGATCGAAGTCTCGGCGGCCGCATTTCGGTGGAGGCGTAAAGCAAGGCGCCCGTGTGCTGTGCGATGTCAGTGCACGTTAAAGGACCCCAGGTGGTCGAAATTTCCGGAGTCCTCCCTACCGGGCATCTCTCATAGCCTGAATCGCTTTGGGACGTTAAACCCCAAGAAACAAAAGCAAACTACGCCCACTAGGGATTGCATTCATTAGCTAGACAAGAATGCATGCCAAATCAGCCCGCAAATTAGTTTCTCTGTGGCACACTACTCTGCTAAAGCGGTTCTAAGTCATCATCTTCGGTGGTTTTTATTCCTTGCTTGTCTGTCTAGCTCGTTTTGTTTAGATACCTTCAGCTCTAGACGGAATATCGAATTGTTATCAGCTCTGCGCCATTAGTACCACACGCCGTTCCCACTGCTGGTACAACGCAAATCATCGGATTACAAGCCAACGTTCGACAACACGAACTTCCCAGCAGTCTAAAGTTAAACGCTATTTCATCGCCCCGGAAGAGCAGTACACGGAAAGCCTTAATATGAGCGTGCGTTTGTAGGAGAGTATACGGAAATAAACGACCGGCTTATCGATTTCTGTAACGCTTCGCCCCCTCGCCTTCTTCCCACTCGGCTTTCCGCCGTTTTCTGCCAAATGAAAGCGTCGTCGTTACTGCCTTCGGTTTTTGCCTCCGCCGCCGGGCGCTAAAATTAGCGGCGTTCAGCCACTGAAGCCGCCGCCGAGAGCACCCGCCGACTCGGGCGCTGAGGTGGTGAGCGCCGGCTCTAGGAATAGACCGCGCCAAGCGCGCGCCTTGGAGGCACTTCCGAGGAGAGCGTCCGGACCTCGGGGTTGCGGACACGCTTGGGCGGACTCGGTGATCGGTGGGATCCGAGTTCCGGGCCTTCAACCGTCGAGACTCGCTTCAATGAAGAAGGAACACGGCAAACGGTGTCATTACTGCGCTACACCACAAGTAATGCGGCTCGCGGGATAGTTGAATGAATGAATGAATGAATGAATGAATGAATGAATGAATGAATGAATGAATGAATGAATGAATGAATGAATGAATGAATGAATGGCAGCAGCAATTCAAAGAGTGTGTATTAGGGAGGGTGGATGCGAGAGTTGGACTGTGAAAAAGGCTGACCGCCGAAGAATTGACGCGTTTCAATTGTGGTGCTGGCGAAGACTCTTAAGAGTTCCTTGGACTGCCAGAAGATCAAATCAGTCGATATTGTCGACCATAAACCCTGACTGCTCATTGGAGGGTCAAATTCTAAAGTTAAAGCTCAGCTACTTTGGTCATCTGATTTGAAGAGAGGAGTCGCTGGAGAAAGATTTGATGTTGGGAAAGGTTGAGGGTCTCCGGAGAAGGGGTAGGCAGCGAACGCGATGGTTAGATGGCATTCTCGAGGCATTGCAGATGAAGCTATGTGATGTTAAGAAGATAGTGAGAGACCGGAAAGCGTGGCGTGACATGGTCCATAGGGTCACGAAGAGTCGGACACGACTGAACGTCTGAACTGAACTGGACTGAAGAGAAGAACAGGATGGAACAAACTTACGAAAAAGCGGAATGAAGGAGGAGATGAAGTAAGAACAATGGAGGGACGAAGAAAAAAACAAAGAAAGGAGAAACAATCTGCATGAGCAAGAGAACTGAGATTTGGGCAAGTTGGTTAAGGTTTAGCATAAAGAAAAGCGTGAAAGAACCAGGGAGGGTAAAGAAACAGACAAACGAAGAGGTTCTTTCGTGTTTGTTTTTTTCTCGCCCTGCGTCCCTTCGCGCCATTGTTCAAGCGAGAGGAACAGAGGAAGGGAACGGTTGAGCGAGCGGATGAATGAACAGAGAGACAATCAATGATACTGACACCACCTTTAGTATTTACCTTTGGCATTGCAGTTCAATTACGGAAGGCGCGGAAGTTCTCCCAAGTAAAATCCCAGCATATCTTTAGCTCGGATCAGCAGGAAATGAACGACTAAAATCGACGAGTGAACGAATATACATTAATCTTCTCAATAGCACTCACGCAGCCAATTTAAGTGGCGGTGCAGTCGCGGTGTCTAAGCCTCCCTCACCACTTCCCGTTCGGAGCAGTATTCATTGACGTTTATACACCGAACAACACATATCTCTTCTGTGATCGTCCCGGCAACCTCCTCCCTTCGATGTCCGCCTCTAACACTTCACTACGAACCAGTAATCATTCTCAAGCCTTGATCAGGTGACTAAGCCAACGAAGACCTGATCCGAGTAGTTTCACCGTGTCTGCGAGCCCATTCCGTAGATCCTTCCATGTCACTCCATATATACCTGTAAGCATTGTCATATCAGGAAGTTGTTTTTCTTTGAATGAATGAATGAATGAATGAATGAATGAATGAATGAATGAATGAATGAATGAATGAATGAATGAATGAATGAATGAATGAATGAATGAATGAATGAATGAATGGAAAATTCTGTTCCACTATACATGCAGGAAACGGAACTTAGCTGAGGGGATATGCATAATCTTATACCGGGACGAAATACCGTCGCTCGAAGACCGCCATGTTCAAAAAGACTTCTCAGCATATATTTCACTTCTTAATACACTGAAAAGGCTTGCGTTATTCTTTGGAGACTTGGAGCGTGGCTACCCTGCTCACTTAAAGTTTGCAGTGACACGCGACGTGTCAGTCGTTTTTCCGCAGTCTCGTCCTTGAATAGTTGTTCGTAACTTGGCAGGCGTGAGACTTATGCTAACCACTCCCTTCTTACTCTTATTTTTCTCCTGTTTCGTTCACGTCGCTAGTAGCCCAAGTATAATTTTGCATTGTTGAGGCTTATAGATCCAGATGTGTTAATAGCAGCTGTCTGGAGACATGCAGCGTTTAAAGATAAAAAAAAAAAAAGAAAGCAATGCGCTAGATTTTATCACGAACACCGCCTCGGAAAGGGCACTGACTCCAAATACCCTGGACGCCAACGTGTCCTTAATCTCGAACGGTCATATGAACTATTCCTTTAAATTATATGACTTGGAAATGTAGAAGTGCGCTTGCTGCCTGCGTAAGCAGCTGCGTCAGCTTCCACCTTTGAGGAGCTTGAGAAATTCCTCATTGTTTTCTTTTTCTCCTACCGAGTGAATGCGAACGTCGGGTCCGCTGTATAGTTACAAAAAACATAAATGTTGCAGAGGCGACGTCAGGTCGGCTTTCAATGAAACGCCAATAAAAAAAAAAAAAAAAAAAAAAAAAAAAAAAACGAAAACGCTTTGCGTTTACGCCCAGCCACAATCAAGGCGTGGTGTCAGCTGCAAGCGAAAACGCTCATGACTTCTGCCGCCGCATTTCAGAAACCTAAGTCAAGCGGCCATGGCGACTATATGTAGGGAAAAGGGTCGCCTACAAGTTGTCAAGTTCTTGCCGTGCTTCCACAGCTTGTCACCAAATGGCACTTGGTCACGTATGCACCAACCATACTGCAGCCTTCAGGAATAGGCACCGAAAGCCTTGTCTTAAGGCGAAAGCATGCCGTTGTGGACAAAATGTGTCCCGCTTTTGCGGCAGCTCTGACTGGCCGAGGCGGGATGACGTCATAGAGGTCTCGACCAATCACAGAGCACCACCACAGTATGCGCGAATGCGTACCTTATATGGCCACATGGCACGTAATTATTATTTACTAATTAATTACTAAATATTTGAATGCTAATACCTAATTAGGCAATGCATTATTAACGAATAAATGACTAATTAATTAAGCAAATGGTCAAATAATATTCTACTGCATTATTAATTAATTAATGACTGGTTTATCAACTAATGGCTAATTAGTGTCCGTTGCGTAGCAGAATGCGGCACTCAGGCTTTCGCCTTTCACTACTTTAGTTGCTAAAGTCCCTCGTAATTTTTGTCTGGCGCAGACCTATAGTTATTGCATTTCTAAGCGCGTTACCGCACCCTTGCCGTAATGCGCCTTGCTTGTACGCGGAAGAGGGTGCTTGTACATAGAAGAGGGGGGAGGGGGGGGGGGCGAGGAAGAATAAATTATTAACGAATATATTTATTACGCCGCCATACAAAAATGCTGTTCCATCATTAAAACAGAGGTGTTTTTAGCGCCCCCAGGTTGCAAATTTATTAATGTCAGGAAAATAAAGATAACTTATTGGTTGTGTGGAGACGTTCATTACACCGGGATTTGTCGTCAGAGGAGCATCTACTCGTCAGCAATGCAGGAAATTAGTCACAAAAAGGGCGAGCGCTGAAAGCTGATGTCCGCTTAAATAAGGTACTCGTGATCCAGGCATGTCGGTGCAGATTTGGCACTAAATTTCGTTTCGTAAATTGTTTGCTACCCGGCTGTAATTAGTCGTCTCCATTGAACCCGAACTACCAACGCGCATCCAACATCTGCTTTCTTCCGCTGATTCCACATGAATATTTAATTAAATGGAGAAGCTAGAAAGGACGCGATTCCAACGGTCTTACGCGGCTAAGCACCAGCCGCTCACTCTGCTTATGGGCGAGCACTGCTGTAGGGTTCACGCGAAGCGCTGAAGTGACGATTAAGAAGGTAAAAAAAAAAAATTCCTATTAGAATAATGTGCTAGCACGCAGAAGTTTTGCATTCCAAAGCAGCTAGCGCGCCACTCAAAGTAGCTTTTTAGATTATTTTAATGGTTTTCGGATGAGTCGCAAACACATTTCCCCGAAACTCTATGTCGACTTCTTCACAGATGGAAAAGAGGGCGCGCTCCGAAACCCTTTTTTAGATTCACTGGAAAATTTTAAAATTTTCAGTCCCTCCACTTCTTTCCACTTGGGAATGCTAGTGCATGCATGAGGTATAACGAGATGTTAAGAGTTTATTGAGATGTGGGAAGCGCCTTAACGAGGTTTGCACACACAATCCACTTCCCCATCCCCCGGACACCAAGAGTGCCGCCGCGACATTAGGCCATAACCCGTGTCCGGTACCCCCCCCCCCCCCCCCCCCCCCCTTCCGTGGAAAGTCCCAAGAAGACACAACAGTGGCGAGTGTATTTGCGTTAGGAGGTAGTTCTAGGATCACCCGAAGGGGTATTGGATACTTTATTCCCCATTGTACGATATATGAACCAAAATTTTTCGAGTGTCTTTTAGCGGTAAATGTTGACCTATTTCGGGGAAGAGCGGAAATACGAACGGAAAGGAAGAAAATAACGTTTACAAGGCAAACATTTACATTTTCGGCAAACAGTGCGGACTTTATTACGTACCTGGCATACGTTCCGGAAGTCTCTGTAGGTAACGTTGTAAAAGAAAAGACAAGAAGGACTTTATACAACAGGAGCGGCAGCAAGGTCACTCTCGACCCTTTTCAAACCTCTGAGTTTCGACCGCATTTAAACGGTATCGGAAAGGCCTCTCTTCGTTCAGTTTGCGACTCCCTTCATCTTCACTCTCTCGTCGACGAAAGAAGACCTCCTCCGTACGCTTCTCCCCTCAAATTGTGTTTGTTATTGTTTTGTCTTTGGCCCCGCCCGCACTGCCTTCTTGAAGCTTCGAAGAAAAGCATGGGGCCGCTCTGATGTTAGACAACCTACCTCAGCCATGTCGCACCCCCCAGGGAGGGTGACCGCTGTGTGAAGGCTACACTCTCCCTCCTCCCCTCCCCCTCGAATGAGAGAATGGCTGTTATAAATTTAACAGCGCCCACCTCGCACATTTTGTTGTCGAGTTCAGTGACTCCTCCGGCGGAGGCCGCAGCGGCCACCATGAACACTCTGTTCCCGCCGTCAGCAAGAGAACACGATTCTGTTTTGGCAGCGGATTGAACCCACAACACCCCGGCTGAACCTTCCGCGATAAAGCAAAAGTTTCAAGTCATAACAGTGTACGGGTGAGTTATATACAAAAACAAAATTTTCACTTTACTAAGTTGTTGCTCATTTTGTTACACACTTAACTATTGCGCTTCGAGCTGCCAATAGTATATATATTTTCTATGAACCTAGTGCGAAGAATTTATATTTCTGCTGCGTGCTCTAACTAATTGGTTGCCATTTACACAACTTGTAAGTTTTGTTCGTGTTATTTTTATTATGACAGGAGGTCACAAGTCCAACGTTGAGATGCGGCGATTGTTTATTCTAATTCGTCTCCAGCTGCCAAAGGTACTTTTCCTATAACATCTTGATGGCCTCCGCTTTAGTTTGCCGAGTTCTTGCTGTGTCCCCTTAACAAGCATTAGAGCGGCGCCTTTTAACAGCTATAAATTTAACTCCAAAAGTTATAACACCAAGCCGTGGCATCGCTATCGCTTCGATCTTTTGTGCGATTTCAGCTTAAACGTTCGCAGTAGTAACGAATATTCGTAACGACATTCAATTCGCATTCGACTTGTTTATCTCACTATGTGATTTGTACTTTCGCAGTTGTAACAAATATTCGTAACAATATTCGATTGGTATTCGACTTGGTCTTCTCACTATGTGATTCGTACCTTCGCAGTAGTAACGAATATTCGTAACAATATTCGATTGGTATTCGACTTGGTTTTCTCACTATGTGATTCGTACTTTCGCAGTAGTAACGAATATTCGTAACAATATTCTATTCACATTCGACTTAATTGGTTATCTCAATTCACTATGTGATTCGTACTTTCGCAGTAGTAACGAATATTCGTAACAATGTTCGATTCGCATTCGACTTGGTTATCTCACTATGTGATTCGTACTAATGTCGGCTCATAGCCAAACTATTTGTATTCGATTCGGTTTGGGAAAGTACTATACTACCGGCCGTATAAATAACTTGAATATATTCATTACTGTTCCGTTCCCTGTCATTCGCAAACGTTTGTCAACGCGATACTGAGGGCGAACGAGCGCCTTACGTTGAGTCATTTTGCACCTCAAGGGATGCCAACGACGGTTGTGACGTCACGTCCTCTATTCGCTGCAGAAACCTAAATCGGAGCAGTGCGAAGACTGAAAATAATTATGTCATAAATTTGGCGCTGGCGAATTCCACGGCCCGATCCACGTTTACTAACGTTTTTGGAGAAGAATAAAACGCTATAAAAATGCCGCGTCCCTGCCGCTTAAGCTAAACAACGCCGTGTTCCCAGTACCCGCTCGATAGCAATGCAAGTGTCCGCGCTGCAAGACAGAACGCCCCAGGTGTACAGCACGCTCCCGATGCCGAGGGTAGACAGTGAGGCCTTTGCTTCCTAATTTAGAATGCGCAAGGTTACAGTCCGTTCCCATTATCTCGCTCAAGCGCCTCTTGTAAGGCGGCGTCTCTCTTATTTCGGGAAAGGCGGCGTGTGGACGCACACGCAAGAACACGAAAGGCGGACAGAAGAGTGCAGAGGAGAAAGAGGAGGGAGGTTTTCTTGAACGCGTCAGTGCCGTCATTACGAAACGTTGCACGCCTGTTGTTGCGAGTGTTCCTCTCGCAAGGCTTCCGTTTTGGAACAGTGCTGACATGGGCTTTCCGTGCCTCTTCATTTACTAGAGTCGGAGCGTGAGATGCCCGGCATGCGATGACGGCGGCGCGGACCGTGAATCGTTAGTACGCACTCCGCCGCTTTGTTTCACAGTTACGTGCAGCGTATAGCTGGGCGGATAAGATCGCTCAGATGAGGAAATCTGCTGATTGCTGCTGTGTGAAAGATAAAGTTTCTCATCTCGACTCACAGCACGACACCAATGATAATAACGAAGCAAGATGTAGTGACACCAACGTGCCGATTTTGTTGTGATAAGTTATACAGTAACGTGTTATGCTGTGGTGTTCCAGAGCACAGGAAGGAGGAGCGATATGAAGGGAAGTCAGGGAAGTGAAGTTAAACCTACTTTAATATATTTGGTTACCCTATTCTAGATAAACAAGCGGTACAAAAGGATGGGAGACGAAGTCGAGAAGACAAAACGTGGCGCAGTGTGTGCTGTGAATTCTTTAATATACGGTCCCAGCAGAACCGAAGAATACCATGCATGGCATCGGGTGGGTCATGCCATTTCCCGTGATTGCGCACAAACTTGGTATTCTTCGGAGGGCGTAATTTATTTCATTTAAAATAAATGCGTTACAGGAGATAATTTCATGACTGCCACCGCGAAAGGCTCTCGTCGACTGCCGTAAATCGTACCTTTTGCCAACTTTCTAAACGACATCAAACGTATGCAAACATGGTTTAAGAGGAAACGCGCCAACTTTGCTCGAGTACGCTGCGAACGATATATCGGTACTGGACTGCACGTCCCATATTCCTGCGGACTGGAAAATCAGCCACTCCTCGAAACACACTCCGGTATGACAGTTCAGCCGTTCAGTCGCGTCCGACTCTTCGTGACCCTATGGACCATATCACGCCACCCTTTCTGGTCTCTCACTATCTCCCTAACATCACATAACTTCATCTGCAGTGCCTCGAGGATGCCATCTAACCATCGCGTTCGCTGCCTACCCCTTCTCCGGCGACCCTCAACCTTTCCCAACAACAAATTTTTCTCCAGCGACTCCTCTCTTCTCATCAGATGACCAAAGTAGCTGAGTTTTAACTTTAGAATTTTACCCTCCAATGAGCAGTCAGGGTTTATGGTCGACAATATCGACTGATTTGATCTTCTGGCAGTCCAAGGAACTCTCAAGAGTCTTCGCCAGCGCCGGTATGACAAACACTGCCCAAATTAAATAGACTCAAGAACGTGCGGTCCTGATGACCATTATAACTACGAAGCATGACGACAATCTGCGTGCTTGTTCGTTTCAACAGTATGCGCACTGTTCTAAACGGGAAAATAAGCAACCAAGGACAGGTAAAAGCTTCCTAACAAACATAAACAGACAATGCAAATTCTTCAAACGTGTTCGAAGTCCCAGATATGCTCAATCTAGTACAAAATGAAGCTAAAACGGCTGTAAAAGAGGACAGCACCGGTGGCAAGAAAGGAAAAAAAAAAAATATGTGCAAAAGCACAAATTGTCGCCTTGGAATTAGGGTGTAGACATTGTCGTGACGCTGGGGCTACGTCGACCCGGCCTTCACTTGGTAGCGTGCAGAGACTCGGGGTTTAAGTAGGATTGAATCTTCGAAGTTGGTGAAATATGTACAAGCAGGTTTAATGGCACTTTGAGAAACTTATTTACAAGATTATTTACACGAAAAAGAAGGGTACATCAGCAAAATGGCAAGCGTTAAGAGTTCTTAGCGAGAAGCGACTGGATGAGCCGTTTACCCAGGGCCCAGAGCGACATTTCGTGCTCTGCAGCGTCCTTAAAAACCCCTATGTCCAGCCCCTCTCTGAAGATGCTGACCAACCAAATCCAGGGCACGCCCCTCAGGTATCGGCATCCAATCGAACACATCACTGCACTGATGGTCTGAAGCACTGACTGGTCCGGCATTCATTCGTTGGGCGTGATCACTTGTTGGCGGGAAAAGCTTGGGAACGGCGAGGAGAGGAGGTACATTTCTATTCTTCAGCAAAGAAACCACAGGCTGGTTCTGACAAGTGGTTTTACTTCTCAGAAACCCGAGTGCACGTGGCGCCGCATCCGCTCCCAGCATTGTCCGTTTTCGACAATTGCAAATCTTTCCTGCATTCCTGGGAAATCACTTAATGGCTGTATGCGTCATGCTCCTTTCTTGTCCTGCACGTCAGCGGACATGTCACTCTGTCGTCTCCTTTGGAAAGTAGACATTCCTCACTGGACGATAGGGCTTCTCGACTGGAAGGGTGAACAAAAGAAAGAAAGCACTTCCTGCTATTTCCCTCAGGGGGACGTTTCTTTGTGTTTTTCCAGACGTTCTCTTGACAGGGTCAATTTGGCATTTGCAGGTTGTCCACAAAGCAAAACATGCTTACAAAACAGGATTCCTGGAAACAGGCTCACTTAGAGCCATTGGACCATCACCACATATTCACAAAACTTATCCATGCCCACAGGCGAACAATAGAGTGCGCAATTGCGGATGCTTGGTCGTAACAGCCTCCTCCCCCGCCAGAAGAGTCTCGGAGGGCAGCAGTCCCAGCTGCTGCATGAAGAGACGACTTAATGGCCTGCACGTGAACGCTTGAAGCTCGCTGTTGCTTGTCGCGTTGTCTTGATTGTTGTAGGCCAAATTGCTCGAGCTGTCTGAAACTCAACCACATGTCGAAGCAAGCACTCGGCTCCCGTCTGAAGAGACCAGGTCAAAAGAAAACTGCCATTGTTGTTCGAGAAAAGCCCACTCTCAAGACGTTCAGGACCCACGTATTCCTAGAAAACCAAACGTGCTGCTTTACATAGTCACACATATACAAGCGCACGAAAAAAAAAAAAAAACCTGATTATCAATTTGGATACATGGTGAGGAACATCTCGGACTGCTTAGAAACAGGGGCTAAGCGCGTCCGCATTCCCATTTAACTTCCCCTTTTTGTATCTTATTTCAAAATTGTACTGCTGTGAAATCAAGCTCCACCTAAGAAGGCGACTGTTCTTCGATGTCGCAGTTTGCAGCCAAGCCAGGGGACAATGGTCCGTCTCTACGGTGAATTTGGCCCCTCCAAGATAGCACTGCAATTTTTGAATGGCCCATACAATGCAAGCGCACTCTTTCTCTGATGCGCAATAAGCCCTCTCTCTAGAACTCAGTTTTCTGCTCAGGTAGAGCACGGGGTGCTCATTACCGTCGTCATCTCTCTGGCAGAGAACAGTACCTAACCCTCGATCACTGGCATCACAGTGGACCGTGAATTCTCGGGCATAGTCTGGAGCTCGCAATACCGGTCGGCTAATCAGCACAGCCTTCAGGTTTACGAAGGAGGCTTCCTTTTGTTCGTCCCAGACTACCTTTGTCGGTTCTGTCTTGCGGAGAGCGTCGGTCAGAGGGCTAGCCAAAGATGAATAGTGAGGGATGTAGTAGTTGTAGTATCCCGTCAGCCCTAAGAATGCTCGAATTTCCGTCTTCGTGCTCGGCCGCGGGTAGTCTGCTACCGCAGAAATCTTAATCTCGCTGGGTTTCCTGAAACCTTGACCTACATTGTGACCCAAGTAGTCCACGGTCGCCCTTGCCAGGCAACATTTCTCGGCCTTCACGGTTAGTCCAGCTTGACGCAAAAGGCTCAGTACAGCTCTTAGATGTACCATATGGTCCGCCCTTGAGTCGGAAAAAACCGCAATGTTGTCTAAATAAGGCACCGCGAATGTTTCACACCCCTTTAAAACCCTATCCATGAGTCGGGAAAAACAAAATGGAGCATTTTTGAGCCCGAAACTCATCATTGTTGGCTGGTAGCTGCCCGTCGGAGTGACGAAAGCCGCGTATCTGCTGGCGCGTTCAGTGAGCGGTACTTGCCAGTATCCTCGAGTAAGGTCCAGCGTAGTCACATATGCCGCTCTACTGACCTGTTCTACTCTCTCCTCAATATTCGGAATAGGATACACTTGATCCCTGGTGAGAGAATTTAGCTTTCGGTAGTCTACCACAGGCCTAGGGTCTTTACCTGGAGCTTCTACTAAGATCATAGGCGAAGCATAATCGCTTTCCGAGGGTTTTATTACTCCCAATTCCAGCATGCGAGTTACTTCCCTATCCAGAATTTCTCTTTGCCTTGGAGAAAATCGGTAGCACCTTGATCGCACTGGCACGTCTGAAGTCAGCTCAATATCGTGCTCAGTCAAATCAGTCCTGCCTGGCCTGTCCACGAAGCAGGCCTCAAACTCTGTTATTATTTCGCCCAGATCGGACAGCTGGGATTTCTTTAGTTCTCCTCTCTGCTCCGTCTTTCTGAGAAGCTCCTGAGCGTTGCTTCCTTTTCCGCTGAGGCAAATCAAGTTGTCCCCCATCTCCTCAGGAAGGTTTAACGTTAGATTTACCACGGCTTCCCTCTGCACATAAGGCTTCATAAGATTGCAATGATAAATGCGCACTTCTTTACGCCTACCGGGAATTTTCACTGCGTAGTTAGTGTTAGAAAGCTTTGCAACGACTTCAGCCGGTCCTTCCCACTGTACTTCGAGCTTATTCTTGGGATCATTGGTTTGCTCCATAGCTAAGTCCTCTCGGGTTCCACTTAGAAGTCTCGTGAGATTACTAGACACCGGCGGCAAGAGGTTACTCTCTAGAACGTCCTCATTCCGTGTCTTATCAAGCTCACTTTCTAGCTGACTTATCTGAGATGCCTCGCTCTCAAAGTTTTCTGGCCCGCTATCTTCTACATCGACCACTGTTTTAACTGCCGTTTCCTCCACTGTGGAATTTTCTGGTATGAGCAGTGTAGCTAGTTCTCGCGCCTTTGAACGTGTTAAGGCTTGCACAACTCTGTCTCCGAAAAGGATGCCCCTCTTTCGCAGCAGCATGTCCGATTTGTTGGAGAACAAATACGGATAGCACTTAGGAAGCTTTCCTGAAACGGCAGCCTCGGTTGTTAATTCGCCGAAAGGGCCCTCGATGACCACGTTCGCGATCGGCAAGCACACACTCTGTTCCTCAACTACCTGTCGGATCCATGCACACTGTCCTGTATAGTCGGAAGGCGATACATACGCCGGATGGACAACATCCATCGTTGCGGCCGAATCGCGCAGTACCTTGCAAGGCTTCCCGTTGACTACTAGGTCATGCAGGTAGGGTTCTAAAAGCTGCATATTTTCATCGCAGTCACTGACATACGAGAAAGCAAACTTTTCTTTCCGGCAGTTGACGGCAATGTGACCCTGCTCATTACACCTAAAGCATGTGAGCGGCTTCCTAGCCTCAAGCTTATTCTTTGTGTTCTGCGCGTTGGTCACTTCCCCACCTTTCTCACTGCCGTCCTTTCTAGGGCGTTTGCCTGAAGAAGCCTTCCTTTCTTCGTTTGCAAATCTAGCAAAGTGCCTTTTCTGACGGTTATTCACACTGAACTTGGGATTGCGGAGCCTATCCACTGCTGGGTTGCTGAATTGTCGGTGCGAAGCGTACTCCTCAATGAGTTCGGCAGCTTCAGTTGCCGACTTAATGTCGCTTCGGTCCTGTAACCAATTTCTTTCTTTTTCTGGGAGGCAGCTATAAAACTGCTCCAAAAGAATTCGCTCGACTACAGCGTCCCTATCACTGTAGGAATCAGTGCTCTTTAGCCACTCGCCCAAATTAACTCTTAAATTGTACAGGAATTCAGGGTAACTCTCGTCCCTGGACTTAGTAGCGTTCCGAAAACGTTGTCTGAACGCCTCGGCGCTAAGCCTATACTTTCTCAGAAGGCAAGCTTTGACCTTCTCGTAGTTGTCCGCGTCCTCCTTGCTTAGCCGCGCGACAACCTCCGCTGCCTCGCAGGGCAGAACCGTCAATAATCTCTGAGACCAAGTGTCTCGCTGGAAGGACAGTTTTTCGCAAGTTCGCTCAAAGTTAGCCAGATACAGACCGATATCCCCTGATATCACATATGGCTGCATGTACTTTGACATCTTGAAATCTGCCTCCTTGTTGAGACGAGGTACCGCTAGCTGGGGACAATCGCCCGACCTCTTGCTCAACTCTAGTTCTAATTTCCGGAGCTCAATTTCTAGCTCCAGCTTTTTTGCTTCTCTTTCAATTTCACGCTCTTTCTGCTGTCTGAGCTGTTCCTTTTTTTGACCGATGAGGTTCCATGCTTCACTGAGCTCCTCATCATCGGTTCCCAGATCAGTGATTGCCTTTATAATCAAGGGTTTTCGTGCCAAACCACTTGTATCAATTCCCAATTCCTCACACAATAGCAACAGGTCCGGTTTCTGCAGCTTTTGTAGGTCCATGATCGCTCCGAGTGTCGGCTACTTCCAAAACAACTGTGCAAACTACCAACCTAAAGGCGTTTCCACACTCTCTTTACCAGTTCTAAAATCTAACCCTGTTCTAGAACCTGGTCCACATCAGAAGAAAAGCCAAGCACTCACCCACACATGCGATCGATGTTCCGAGCTGCCCTCTTGTTGGCCGATTGTTGCTCCTGCTTGTTGCTTGAGATGCCACCTCCGATCACAAGATGTGGCTTGTAGATTCTGATCCACCTCGAATCACCAGATGTTGTATCTTGTAGATCCAGATCCCACCTCCAGTCATCAGATGTTGTGGCTTGTAGATTCAGATCCCAACGCTGGTCACCAGTGTTGGGGCTTGTAGATTCAGATCCTACCGCTGATCACCAGTTGTCGTGACGCTGGGGCTACGTCGACCCGGCCTTCACTTGGTAGCGTGCAGAGACTCGGGGTTTAAGTAGGATTGAATCTTCGAAGTTGGTGAAATATGTACAAGCAGGTTTAATGGCACTTTGAGAAACTTATTTACAAGATTATTTACACGAAAAAGAAGGGTACATCAGCAAAATGGCAAGCGTTAAGAGTTCTTAGCGAGAAGCGACTGGATGAGCCGTTTACCCAGGGCCCAGAGCGACATTTCGTGCTCTGCAGCGTCCTTAAAAACCCCTATGTCCAGCCCCTCTCTGAAGATGCTGACCAACCAAATCCAGGGCACGCCCCTCAGGTATCGGCATCCAATCGAACACATCACTGCACTGATGGTCTGAAGCACTGACTGGTCCGGCATTCATTCGTTGGGCGTGATCACTTGTTGGCGGGAAAAGCTTGGGAACGGCGAGGAGAGGAGGTACATTTCTATTCTTCAGCAAAGAAACCACAGGCTGGTTCTGACAAGTGGTTTTACTTCTCAGAAACCCGAGTGCACGTGGCGCCGCATCCGCTCCCAGCATTGTCCGTTTTCGACAATTGCAAATCTTTCCTGCATTCCTGGGAAATCACTTAATGGCTGTATGCGTCATGCTCCTTTCTTGTCCTGCACGTCAGCGGACATGTCACTCTGTCGTCTCCTTTGGAAAGTAGACATTCCTCACTGGACGATAGGGCTTCTCGACTGGAAGGGTGAACAAAAGAAAGAAAGCACTTCCTGCTATTTCCCGCAGGGGGACGTTTCTTTGTGTTTTTCCAGACGTTCTCTTGACAGGGTCAATTTGGCATTTGCAGGTTGTCCACAAAGCAAAACATGCTTACAAAACAGGATTCCTGGAAACAGGCTCACTTAGAGCCATTGGACCATCACCACATATTCACAAAACTTATCCATGCCCACAGGCGAACAATAGAGTGCGCAATTGCGGATGCTTGGTCGTAACAACATTTAAACAAAGAAAAACACTCGTAACGTTGTCTACGATCGCGAAACCTGGAAGACAAGTAAACGTAACGTCCAGCGCACTTATGGCGCTGTTGCTAAGAGCCGAGTAAGCGACTCAGTACACATCTGATCGTCATTGACGCTCGCAAAGGTGCTGCCTTCGCGACACGGTGCAGTTGGTACTGTGGAACTTTGGACGAGTTGGTGACTGATATCTTGACACCAGTGTTAACTAGACAGACTATAACGGCCCGCCGTCTTTTTTTTTTTTTCTTCCGAGTGAGGTTAGCGCCACCTCAAGAAGAGTGCGCACCTTCGGCAAACCATCGGTTTGCTATGAATGTCCGGACTCCGCAGTAAGCTTTCACACTCCTAATTTCCAGGAAAGCTGGGCATAGGAGCTCATTATTCGCGTCCCAGTATACAAGTGCACCGAGTGCTCAGGATTTCTGTATTTAGTGGAGCTAGGTCACTGATCATGTCTGCTGGGAGCTTGACGATCAAAACGATCACTCAGGAGTCAAATCCACATATATTGCAGTCTCAACGAATGCTCGCCGCATTTCTTAGCCTTACTCGTGCAGACCACTATAGTTTAGGTTCAGCGAAATATATGTTACAGCTCGCTAACTCTATGAATAAATCCCTTCAATAGATTCATTATTGAGAAGCTGATACATATAACCATGTATAGATTGCACGTCACTTTATTTTATTCTTCATTTCATTTGTTCGCGATCGGATTTCTTCGGATCACTATGGTTCACTATCAATAAAGATATTACTGTTCCACAAATTCCGCTAAATATAATACCTCTAATGCCATTTTTGGGTGCATACGCGTCGTTCGCAACAGCCATTTCATGCTGTTTCGAACGAAGATTCCTTTTGTTATGCTTCCATTGTCCATTCAATATTTCCAGGTCTTTTTCCTACGGTTTATGGCCGCTTTGCCACCAATCATCCCGACAAATACAACAATTTCCTCCCTCTCACCGCTGCTGAAGGCGTCGATCAAAGTTTGCTTATCCTTTTAACGGATAGCAGAGAGAGAAAGCCATCAAAACTTGCGTCGTCTATGCTGACGCCCACCCACCCTCTATAACCCTGGAAACTCCCACCAGTGCCAAGGCAATTAATAGACAGGGGTTCCCCATCTTTATCTGGTCGCTGATACGCATCTCGTTGCGCAGCGGCCTTCGCAGTATGCTGCGATGGGAAAAAGCGGACTCGATCTAATCTCGACCAGCGACAAGAAAGAACATCCTATGTATGCCCCACTTTCGCAACTTTATATCAAACGGTGGCAAGCACATCGTTGTCAAACGAAAGTGCTTCGTGTTCAGCTGCTGCCCCCCCCCCCCCTTCCACACACACACACATTTTATTATTTTCCCCTCAAATTATCTTGTGCATATTCTTCTATTATTTTACATTTGCCTGTTACGCCTCCTCGGGATAAAAATTGATGGCGATTAGGCAGAAACATTTTATCTTCCCACCCCACGCATTCCGCTATACAAAGGCAGCGTCCGCAGGCCGTGCGATCTACAGAAACGGGTCGGGTTTATTGACACCGTGGATAGTCCAGTAAAGAATTTCCCGCTTTCAAGACACTAGAAGCATAGCACATGTATGCTTCCACTGCGGACCGACCGTTAAGCGTTGTTAAGATGAGAGTACTGTCATCTTTCACAGCCGTGTAAAAAAAAAAAAAAAAAAAAAAAAGAAAGAAAGAAAAAAAAAACCTGTTGGTCGCTTAGGGTACCAAACTGGATTCCAAGGAAAGGAAAGCGTAGCAGGGGGCGGCAGAAAGTTAGGTGAGCGGATGAGGTTATGGAGGTTCGCAGGGGTAACTGGATGCAGCTAGCACAGGACTGGGTTAATTGGAGGAATATGAGAGAGGCCTTCGCCCTGCAGTGGGTATAGTCAGGCTGATAATGATGATTAACCCCTTCCGCTGCAACTACTAGATTAACGAATTGCAGAACTCCACCCGCTGCGACGCGTAGAGTAAGGAATGGCTGAACTTCCTCCCGCTTCAACGCCTAAGTAAGGAGTAGCAGAACCCTCCCGCAGCAACGCCCCTCCCGCTGAAACGCCTAGAGTAAAGAATGGCTGAACCCCTCCCGCTGCAATTCCAAGATTAAGGAATGACAACACTCCTTCCGCCGCAACGCCCAGAGTAAGTAATGGCAGAAGCCCTCCTGCTGCAACTCCTAGATTAAGGAATGACAGTTATCCTCCAGCTGCGACGCCTAGAGTATAAGGAATGGCAGAACCCTCCCGCTGCAACTCCTAGAATGGCAGAACTCCTTCCGCCGCAACGCCTAGAGTAAGGAATGGAAGAAGCCACCTCGCTGCAAGGACTAGGGCAAGGAATGGCTGAACCCCTCTCGCTGCAACTCATAGATTAAGGAACGGCAGAACCCTCCCGCTTTAACGTCTATAGAGTAAGGAATGGTAGGGCAAACAAACCAAGTGCAGCGCCGTCTTGATACGCCCTGTATTCCCACAAGCTGCTCGCAGCAAAGATAAGGGTCACTTGGGCAAATCACAGTTATGATGCCATCATCATGACTGTGATCGCACACCGCTTGTCGTCGACGGTGCATATGTATATAGTACGATCCTGCTCTGGGATCCATTCTGATTGGCTCAACTGGCCTTTCTTTACCTTTCGTAGTTCTGCGAGCAGCTTGTGAAATGGAGTACCTAACTTAGGCGCGTGCAGCCTGAGATTACCGGAGATGCTGCCGTTATATTGGACAGAACGACGCTCTGTGTCACAACACACGTGCTCAGATGGTGGCAGTGGGTGTGACGGCAGGGTCACACTTCTCCATCTTACAGAATTCGCCGTTATCAGATAATACGTTGGGAGGGTTTAGAAGAGCATCCCGCACAATGGGCGGCTGATTTCATTCGGCCTCGTAATGACGTGCGATTACTCATCCCATCCCGGAGCACATTGTTCCGCGTCCAACGACCTCGTTTTCACTGCGGAGTTCTGCTTGCAAGGACCTTTTTGCGTTTTATCGACTGTTTCTGAAATGTACTCCTCTTTCGAGTGAAGTCGCGCTGACAGTTGTTGCGTAAAAAGATGGGAAGCACGTCGTAGCAATTGTTCACCGTTTCATGCGAGCCATCAATCCTTATCACAAAGATAAGTTCTTGCTTCTTTTCTGCAGCTCACTTTCTTTTTCTAGTAGGCCACACATGAAAGTTGTTGCACTCGGTATGGAACGCTCGCACCCACCCTATCCGGGACAGTGGACGAGCTCTTGAAGTGGGACGCACCAGGATGAAGCAAAAAGTCTCTAAAAGAGTCGTATGAGAAGTTGGCTGAAAGTTGACATATTTTTAGGAGAGAAAAGGGACGAGCTGTAACCGGGCTTGTCCCGGTTCTCAACACGGAAAAGTTTATATTCGTTAGGAAAAATATAACAGCGAGAAATTATTCAGGGCTTCGCACTTTATCTTGATTTGTTTCATTCGTTCTATAACTAGAGTTTCTCCATGACACTTTACCGGTACTGGGCAGAAGTTGAGACTAAACACTTTAGGAGGCACGTCAAGGATCTCTTTCGCTCGTCGCTTCATTTGTCCAGTTATTTAGGGGTCGATTATTCGTTAGGGGAGGGCAATTTCTAAGAAGCAACGACTCCTTCCTACGAATAATAATAATCAATCAATCAATCAATATTTATTTAATGTGCGTAGGAACAACCATGTGGTCTTTGTGCTGCAGCACAAATAAAAAAAAAAGAAACAAAAATGAAAAAGCACAAACATGTTTACACACACAGTGTCGTGACACTGGGACTAAGTCGACCCGGCCTTCACTTGGTAGCGTGCAGAGACTCGGGGTTGATGAGGGATTGAATCTTCGAAGTTGGTAAAATATATACAAGCAGGTTTAATGGCACTTTGAGAAAACTTATTTACATGATTATTTACACGAAAAAGAAGGGTACATCAGCAAAATGACAAGCGTTAAGAGTTCATAGCGAGAAGCGACTGGATGAGCCGTTTACCCAGGGCTCAGAGCGACATTTCGTGCTCTGCAGCGTCCTTAAAACCCCCTATGTCCAGCCCCTCTCTGAAGATGCTGACCAACCAAATCCAGGGCACGCCCCTCAGATATCGGCATCCAATCGAACACATCACTGCACTGATGGTCTGAAGCACTGACTGGCCCGGCATTGTTTCGTTGAGCCTGGTCACTTGTTGGCGGGAAAAGCTTGGGAACGGCGAGGAGGTACATTTCTATTCTTCAGCCAAGAATCGGTAGGCTGGTTCCGGCAAGTGGATTTACTGCTCAGAAACCCAAGTGCACGTGCGCGCCGCATACGGCTCCCAGCATTGTCCCTTTCCAACAATTGCAAATCTTTCCTGCATCCCCAGGAAATCCTCTAATGGCCGTATGCGTCATGCTCCTTTCTTGTCCTGCACGTCAGCGGACGTGTCACTCTGTCGTCTCCTTTGTACAGTAGGCATTCCTCACTGGACGATAGGGCTTCTCGACGGGAAGGTGAACAATTGAACCAAAGCACTTCCTGCTATTTCCCGCAGGGGGACATTTCTTTGTGTTTTTCTAGATGTTCTCTTGACTGGGTCAATTTGGCATTTGCAGGGTGTCCACAAAGCAAAACAGGCTTACAAAACAGGATTCCTGGAAACAGGCTCACTTAGAGCCATTGTACCAACACCACATATCCACAGCACTTATCCATGCCCACAGGCGAACAATAGAGCGCGCAAGTGCGGATGATGCACGGTCGTAACAGCCTCCTCCCCCGCCAGAAGAGTCTCGGAGGGCAGCAGTCGCAGCTGCTGCATGAAGAGACGACTTAATGGCCTGCACATGAACGCTTGAAGCTCGCTGTTGCTTGTCGCGTTGTCTTGATTGTCGTAGGCCAAATTGCTCGAGCTGTCCGAAACTCAACCACATATCCAAGCAAGCACTCGGCTCCCGTCTGAAGAGACCAGGTTAAAAGAAAACTGCTATTGTTGTTCGAGAAAAGCCCACTCTCAAGACGTTCAGGACCCACGTATTCCTAGAAAACCAAACGTGCTGCTTTACATAGTCACACATATACAAGCGCACGAAACAAAAAAAAAAAAAAAAAAAACCTGATTATCAATTTGGATACATGGTGAGGAACATCTCGAACCGCTTAGAAAGAGCGGCTAAGCGCGTCCGCATTCCCATTTAACTTCCCCTTTTTGTATCTTATTTCAAAATTGTACTGCTGTAAAATCAAGCTCCACCTAAGAAGGCGACTGTTCTTCGATGTCGCAGTTTGCAGCCAAGCCAGGGCACAATGGTCCGTCTCTACGGTGAATTTGGCCCCTCCAAGATAGCACTGCAATTTTTGAATGGCCCATACAATGCAAGCGCACTCTTTCTCTGACGCGCAATAAGCTCTCTCTCTAGAACTCAGTTTTCTGCTCAGGTAGAGCACGGGGTGCTCATTACCGTCGTCATCTCTCTGGCAGAGAACAGCACCTAGCTCTCGATCACTGGCATCACACTGGACCGTGAATTCTCGGTCATAGTCTGGAGCTCGCAATACCGGACGGCTAATCAGCACAGCCTTCAGGTTTACGAAGGAGGCTTCCTTTTGTTCGTCCCAGACTACATTTGTCGGTTCTGTCTTGCGGAGAGCGTCGGTCAGAGGGCTAGCCAAAGCTGAATAGTTAGGGATGTAGTGATTGTAGTACCCAGTCAGACCCAGGAATGCTCGAATTTCCGTCTTCGTGCTCGGCTGCGGGTAGTCTGCTACCGCAGAAATTTTAATCTCGCTGGGTTTCCTGAAACCTTGACCTACATTGTGACCCAAGTATTCCACGGTCGCCCTTGCCAGGCAACATCTCTCGGCCTTTACGGTTAGTCCAGCTTGACGCAAAAGGCTCAGTACAGCTCTTAGATGTACCATATGGTCCGCCCATGAGTCGGAAAAAACCGCAATGTCGTCTAAATAAGGCACCGCGAATGTTTCACACCCCTTTAAAACCCTATCCATGAGTCGGGAAAAACAAAATGGAGCATTTTTGAGCCCGAAACTCATCATTGTTGGCTGGTAGCTGCCCGTCGGAGTGACGAAAGCCGCGTATCTGCTGGCGCGTTCAGTGAGCGGTACTTGCCAGTATCCTCGAGTAAGGTCCAGCGTAGTCACATATGCCGCTCTACTGACCTGTTCTACTCTCTCCTCAATATTCGGAATAGGATACACTTGATCCCTGGTGAGAGAATTTAGCTTTCGGTAGTCTACCACAGGCCTAGGGTCTTTACCTGGAGCTTCTACTAAGATCATAGGTGAAGCATAATCGCTTTCCGAGGGTTTTATTACTCCCAATTCCAGCATGCGAGTTACTTCCCTATCCAGAATTTCTCTTTGCCTTGGAGAGAATCGGTAGCACCTTGATCGCACTGGCACGTCTGAAGTCAGCTCAATATCGTGCTCAGTCAAATCAGTCCTGCCTGGCCTGTCCACGAAACAGGCCTCGAACTCTGTTATTATTTCGCCCAGATCGGACAGCTGGGATTTCTTTAGTTCTCCTCTCTGCTCCATCTTTCTGAGAAGCTCCTGAGCGTTGCTTCCTTTTCCGCCGAGGCAAATCAAGTTGTCCCCCATCTCCTCGGGAAGGTTTAACGTTAGATTTACCACGGTTTTAACTGCCGTTTCCTCCGCTGTGGATTCTTCTGGAATGAGCAGTGTAGCTAGTTCTCGCGCCTTTGAACGTGTTAAGGCTTGCACAACTCTGTCTCCGAAAAGGATGCCCCTCTTTCGCAGTAGCATGTCCGATTTGTTAGAGAACAAATACGGATAGCACTTAGGAAGCTTTCCTGAAACGGCAGCCTCGGTTGTCAACTTGCCGAAAGGGCCCTCGATGACCACGTTCGCGATTGGCAAGCACACACTCTGTTCCTCCACTACCTGGCGGATCCACGCACACTGTCCTGTATAGTCGGAAGGCGACACATACGCCGGATGGACAACATCCATCGTTGCGGCCGAATCGCGCAGTACCTTGCAAGGCTTCCCGTTGACTACTAGGTCATGCAGGTAGGGTTCTAAAAGCTGCATATTTTCATCGCAGACACTGACATACGAGAAAGCAATCTTTTCTTTCCGGCAGTTGACGGCAATGTGACCCTGCTCATTACACCTAAAGCATGTGAGCGGCTTCCTAGCCTCAAGCTTATTCTTTGTGTTCTGCGCGTTGGTCACTTCCCCACTTTTCTCACTGCCGTCCTTTCTAGGGAATTTGCCTGAAGAAACCTTCATTTCTTCGTTTCCAACTCTAGCAAAGTGCCTTTCCTGACGGTTATTCACTCTCAACTTGGGATTGCGGGGCCTATCCACTGCTGGGTTGCTGAATTGTCGGCGCGAAGCATACTCCTCAATAAGTTCGGCAGCTTCAGTTGCCAACTTAATTTCGCCTCTGTCCTGTAACCAATTTCTTTCTTTTTCTGGGAGGCAGTTATAAAACTGCTCCAAAAGAATTCGCTCGACTACAGCGTCCCTATCACTGTAGGAATCAGTGCTCTTTAGCCACTCGCCCAAATTAACTCTTAAATTGTACAGGAATTCAGGGTAACTCTCGTCCCTGGACTTAGTAGCGTTCCGAAAACGTTGTCTGAACGCCTCGGCGCTAAGCCTATACTTTCTCAGAAGGCAAGCTTTGACCTTCTCGTAGTTGTCCGCGTCCGCCTTGCTTAGCCGCGCGACAACCTCCGCTGCCTCGCAGGGCAGAACCGTCAATAATCTCTGAGACCAAGTGTCTCGCTGGAAGGACAGTTTTTCGCAGGTTCGCTCAAAGTTAGCCAGATACAGACCGATATCCCCTGATATCACATATGGCTGCATGTACTTTGACATCTTGAAATCTGCCTCCTTGTTGAGAAGAGGTACCGCTAGCTGGGGACAATTGCCCGACCTCTTGCTCAACTCTAGTTCTAATTTCCGGAGCTCAATTTCTTGGTCCAGCTTTTTTGCTTCTCTTTCACGCTTCTTTTCCTCTTTTCCCCACTCACGTTCGCGCTCCTTTTCCTCTTTTTCCCGCTCTTTCTGCTGTCTGAGCTGCTCCTTTTTTTGACCGATGAGGTTCCATGCTTCACTGAGCTCCTCATCATCGGTTCCCAGATCAGTGATTGCCTTTATAATCAAGGGTTTTCGTGCCAAACCACTTGTATCAATTCCCAATTCCTCACACAATAGCAACAGGTCCGGTTTCTGCAGCTTTTGTAGGTCCATGATCGCTCCGAGTGTCGGCTACTTCCAAAACAACTGTGCAAACTACCAAACCTAAAGGCGTTTCCACACTCTCTTTACCAGTTCTAAAATCTAACCCTGTTCTAGAACCTGGTTCACATCAGAAGAAAAGCCAAGCCCTCACCCACACATGCGATCGATGTTCCGAGCTGCTTTCTTGTTGGCCGATTGTTGCTCCTGCTTGTTGCTTGGGATGCCACCTCCGATCACAAGATGCTGTGGCTTGTAGCTTCAGATCCACCTCCAATCACCAGATGTTGTAGCTTGTAGATCCAGATCCCAACGCTGGTCACCAGTTGTCGTGACGCTGGGACTAAGTCGACCCGGCCTTCACTTGGTAGCGTGCAGAGACTCGGGGTTGATGAGGGATTGAATCTTCGAAGTTGGTAAAATATATACAAGCAGGTTTAATGGCACTTTGAGAAAACTTATTTACATGATTATTTACACGAAAAAGAAGGGTACATCAGCAAAATGACAATCGTTAAGAGTTCATAGCGAGAAGCGACTGGATGAGCCGTTTACCCAGGGCTCAGAGCGACATTTCGTGCTCTGCAGCGTCCTTAAAACCCCCTATGTCCAGCCCCTCTCTGAAGATGCTGACCAACCAAATCCAGGGCACGCCCCTCAGATATCGGCATCCAATCGAACACATCACTGCACTGATGGTCTGAAGCACTGACTGGCCCGGCATTGTTTCGTTGAGCCTGGTCACTTGTTGGCGGGAAAAGCTTGGGAACGGCGAGGAGGTACATTTCTATTCTTCAGCCAAGAATCGGTAGGCTGGTTCCGGCAAGTGGATTTACTGCTCAGAAACCCAAGTGCACGTGCGCGCCGCATACGGCTCCCAGCATTGTCCCTTTCCAACAATTGCAAATCTTTCCTGCATCCCCAGGAAATCCTCTAATGGCCGTATGCGTCATGCTCCTTTCTTGTCCTGCACGTCAGCGGACGTGTCACTCTGTCGTCTCCTTTGTACAGTAGGCATTCCTCACTGGACGATAGGGCTTCTCGACGGGAAGGTGAACAATTGAACCAAAGCACTTCCTGCTATTTCCCGCAGGGGGACATTTCTTTGTGTTTTTCTAGACGTTCTCTTGACAGGGTCAATTTGGCATTTGCAGGGTGTCCACAAAGCAAAACAGGCTTACAAAACAGGATTCCTGGAAACAGGCTCACTTAGAGCCATTGTACCAACACCACATATCCACAGCACTTATCCATGCCCACAGGCGAACAATAGAGCGCGCAAGTGCGGATGATGCACGGTCGTAACAACAGAGAGAACACAAAAAAAGAAATAAATAATACATGAAATGAAACTGAGACGAAAAGTATCACGGAAAGTAAGCAAACAATGAGTAGCATCACTTATATACACAGTGAGATCATTTTTGAGCACACCAGGAAAGAGAGAAAAAAAAAAGAACGGTAGATAGAAGAGAAAAAAAACAACATCAAATAACTGACATTGATTATAGTTTACCAAGATACTTTGTTGGGTGAGTTGGTACTTATTCATTATTGATATAAACAGCGCGAACATGAAAACAAGGGACAAGAAACAAGAAAGCCACAGCGCATGTACTGTGGCTTTCTTGTTTCTTGTCCCTTGTTTTCGTGTTCGCGCTGTTTATATCAATAATGAATTGATTATAGTTATATAGAAATATACATAAAATAAACAACCATTCCAGGCGCAACAAGTGCATGGTACTTAAAACACAGGCTAGAAATACAGAATAATACAATGAAGTAAAATTGAACAAGGGACAGTAAGATTCGAATATAAAGTTTAAAGTTGAAATATAAGTAAGAAACTAATAAAAAGTAGTTCAAGATACAGACAGCATTGAACAGGAGAAAAAGCAAAAAGTGAAGTAAATACAATATTAAGGCTAGAAAGTTGGAGTTATATGTGATAAAGTACTATTTAGAAGACAACGCTACGAACATCCAATGTAAATTAACAGAGCGAGTTTTGGAAGATGTCAAGGTGAGGACAAAAAGAGTTAAATAACCACTGCATCCTGTCCAAAGGGGAGTGGGTATGAAGAGGAGAAACCTGAAATGGTCTGAATTCCATCATGCTCTTGCGGAACGCGCAGTAAGATGTACTCTAAGAGCTGAGGGCACATAATGTGGCCATGAAGGAGTTTGTACAGAAATATGATATCAAGTCTGATACGACGGAAGTGAAGAGAAGGAAGATTCAGTTGGGCGCTCCTGGTGGAGCGAGAGGGGGAAGTTGCGCAAGGAAAGCGATAATGAAATATCCGTAAAAGTTTTTTTTGTACTCTGTCAACCTTGTCCAAGTTCGATTTGCAAATGCCATTCCAAACAACCGACGCATACTCCAAGACCGGCAAGCATATGGACAGGTACAGTTTTAGGAACGGAAGTGGAGTATGGAACTCTCTCGAAAGTCTGCAAACGAATCCGAGTGTGCGCATAGCCCGCTGAGCAATACGTTTAGTGTGAGAGGAGAAGCTGAGGGTGCGGTCAAAAAGTACACCAAGGTCATTAATTTCATCAACCCTGTCTACAGCACAGAATTCGCAGAATAATGGTAGAGAAAGCTATGTGTTTTACGAGTTTTGGAAGAATTGAGGGTAAGTCGATTCTTCGCACACCAATCAGAAAAAGCAGATATGTCCGATTGCAACAAGAAGCAATCTTGAAAAGAATGTATTACCTTGAATATTTTTATATCATCAGCATAAAGAAGAAACGGGGAGTTCTTTAGTTTCATCAACCCTGTCTACAGCACAGAATTCGCAGAATAATGGTAGAGAAAGCTATGTGTTTTACGAGTTTTGGAAGAATTGAGGGTAAGTCGATTCTTCGCACACCAATCAGAAAAAGCAGATATGTCCGATTGCAACAAGAAGCAATCTTGAAAAGAATGTATTACCTTGAATATTTTTATATCATCAGCATAAAGAAGAAACGGGGAGTTCTTTATCGCCGAGGAAACATTAATAAAAAGGAGAAGAGAAGCGGGCCTAGTACTGAACCTTGAGGAACTCCACTCGTTGCAGGGTAAACGAAAGAAGTCTGTCCATTGACACTGACAAAACAGAAGCGATCAAGGAGATAGTAGGAGGGCTACGAGTGAGACTTCAACGCCAGAGAGTAGAAGTTTTTCAAGAAGTAGTGAGTGAGTAACAACGTCGAAAGCTTTGCTCATATCACAGTACACAGTGTCAACCTGATCCCTCTGAAGGACTGCTGCAGAGGCATACGTCATAAACGTGACTAGGTTGGGAGAAGTAGAGCGACCCGACATGAAGCCATGTTGATTCGGTACTATGATATGTTTGAGATGGAAGGAAAGTACGCTGTGCAAAGCTAATTCGAAAAGCTTAGAGGTTAATAATAATAATAATAATAATAATAATAATAATAATAATAATAATAATAATAATAATAATAATAATAATAATAATAATAATAATAATAATAATAATAATAATAATAATAATAATAATAATAATAATGTTTATTGCCACTTTGTAGACGATACTATATGGTTCAGGCCCGTCAAACCCAACAAGAGGCTTGGGGACTGGGCCCAGCAGTTACGGTCAAGACTATAAAAACGGCAATGATGTAGCAACGCTTCTCGTTACGCCCAAGAGAGAGCAAAAAAAAAAAAAGAAAATGGAAAACACAGGCTAACAGCATGAGTATTGAAATATTCAACTCTAATCTCAGAGTAGATCTCAAAATAAAAACAAATCAATTAACCAATATCTTTAAGCATGTAACTTCTCTCTAACCAAGGAATACAAAGATCAACAGAGAGCTTTCAGATGCATCTTTAGGTCACGCATAGAAGTGACAGCAAATGTTTAATCCGGTAACTCGTTAAATATTTCAGGTACATAAGCACAGCGCCGTGCTTTCCCGTATCTATTTACACTCTGTGGTACATAACACCAAAATGTTTTCCTGAAATTACGTTTACGAGTATTAATAATTAAAAAGTCTGAATTCCAAAAATGCCTGTGAACAACTGCCTGCACAAAAAGAGAATGAAATGACAGAAGACCTAGCAACTGAAAGACATCCGTGCCGGATGGTATGTGACAATAGTACGCAATGCTCTTCAACATGTTTTTTTAATATACTATCAATATGGAAACGCCAGCGTGAAGTACAAGGCGCAAATGTAATTATGCCGTATTTGAGAACACTGTACGGGAGTGCATGGATTATAGCTTCTTTTTTTCACTGACATTGGCGCCAAAGACTTCATATTGAATAGTAACCATGTACCTTTCCGTAGCTTAGCTCACAGACATGCCAAGTGGTCATGCCGAGATAAGCTGCTGTCAAAAATAACACCAATATATTTGATCGAGTTTACATAATCTATCGGCTTGCAACAACAGGAGAGGGAATCAAAATCATGCAAGAATACTTGTCTATCTATAAGTACTGTCTCTGCATCTGTGCACACTATAGCGGACAGTAAATTTTAAATTAAATCAGAATTTAGAGGTTCACATCAGCTACTCTGGGTGCCCGATTGCTTTAAAATTTTGATGTACCTCAGACACCTTATGAACTCTCTTTGGTAGGCTAATGGTGGTTTACGGCCAGATATGACTTAAATCCTACTAGAATTGTTCTCATATCCCACTACTCGACAACTCAGTTAGCTGTGAAGTTCAGAACGGGCTCTCTGTGTAACACAGGCTAAATAGTTTTTTTTTTTTTCGCAGGCATTCATACAATACTACAAGCTTCAACGTAGTAACGTTACACTTTAAAGCATGAACTCAGAAAACAAAATGGCGATCAGTCAACATCTGGTTCGATAAGAAGATATTTGTTTTGTCTAATTACCGCGCTATTAACTCGGTGAAAATAGATAAGCCCCTGTGGGCTCTGCTAGTTTTTTCACCTTTGTCAGATGTCCGGAAAGCAAGTTTATATACAAAATAGGCGTGAGTACATTGGTAAATGAGCTTGGTTGCCAGAAAAAATCCTCCCTAATTCAAGCCGCCCCTATGAGCGGCTGCCGTACAAACAAGGCACGACTATTGCCCACATGCGTCGTCCAGTATTACCATTCCTTATAGAGGCCGGATCTGATCAACAGGGCGCATTAGCAAGAAGTTGGCGAACTCGCATTCATGAACCCAGGCGCTGGTAGCAAACCTGTCTTCTCAAGCAATGTTGTTATGACAACCAATGAGATTTCGCCTAGCATTTTTTTCTTCCTGGAAGACGACCACCGCGATATGCATTAAGAATCAGATTTTTATTATCCATTGTTTTCTCGCCGCTTTAATGATATTTGACGTTCTGCAATTAATAATCTTGAGTTATAATTCGAATAGATATATCTGCGCGACACCTCTGGAATTCGAGCATACTGATGCTGTCACCTTCCTGGTTGACGACATATGTATGGCGTTTAGGCTTTAGATGTGTACGTGCCTAGATCGCTTTGAATTCCTTAGTTTTTTGTTTTTTTTTTAAATTTTATCTAAATTTTTTTAAGGCTCACAAAATGACGAACACAGTATTCGTCCGTCGTTAAAAAAAAAAATCTCCGCTATACATGTTCAAAACGTTACAAGCATCAGGTGCCCTTCTGAACCGGCGTGAGCAGGCGTGATTCCCATTCAGCAGAAAATTTTAGGAATCAGCGTTCTTCAGTGATCAAGTCAAGATTGAAGTCAACATTTTCTTTCGAGGCAGCAGTTGCTGGAGAAAAAATCTCAGTTCTGAATTAGGTTCTAATGCGGGTACCTAGCGTCAGATCGCAGCATATGTAGCGTCATTTTCGGGCAATCCAATCAGTGAGTTTTTCTAAACTTCGGGTAGCTTCATTTTTTTCTTGTTTTATTACTGGAAACTCCACAAAGCAAGTCACACGTGAATGGAGCAGTCAAAGATAGCATGATAAGGCTGATGAAAGCATGCATATATTTTCCCAAGCCTCGATGTTCCGGTTCCTTTAATTTTTTTGGTGAACGGTGGGCAGTTGCTTACGAAACGTCGGAAAACATTCACCGGGAAAACTAAGGTACATTAGCATCAAATTTTGACGACAAATGTTTAGTAAAAAAAAGCAAAAAAACAATCTTAGTATTTATTTTCCTCTCTACGCTGCAGCCCCACTATGAAGCGATTCTTTCCCATGTTCATTGAAGGGACATCTTTTATTTTTTAATGAACTGTGTTATATTACTATTATGCAGGTGTATATTTATTTATTTACACATACATACATACATACATACATACATACATACATACATACATACATACATACATACATACATACATACATACATACATACATACATACATACATACATACATACATACATACATACATACATACATGCATACATACATAGATACATACATACTACAGCACAATGGAGCGCTATGATGATGATGATGATTGGTACACAGGAACGGATAGGCGCAGTATCTGTCACACTTGTTTCTGTGGACACCTGAACCGCGCGGTAAGGGAAGGGAGGAAGGTGGGAGTGAAAGTGGGTAGAGAGAAAGGGGTGCCGTGGTGGAGAGCTCCGAAGTAATTTCGGCCACCTGGCGATCTTTAACGTGCGCTGACATCGCACAGCACACGGACGCCTCTTCGTTTCGCCTCCATCGAAACGCAGTCGGCGCGAACCTGGGTACTCCGGCACAGTAGTCGGGCGTCTTACCACTGCACCACCCCAGCGGGGCGCACTATACGGCAGAAGTTGGTGATTAAGTCATACATCCGCAAAACATCGTGAAGTGATCAATGCTGGAATACAGTACTAAAATAAATACATTTGATGGGAATGGCCTAAGCTTCCAATGCGTGGAAACTTTCGCGTTTAAGATTTTTCCTGCCGTAGAAGCAAGTACAGTGAAACTTCACTTGACCGAACTTCAAGGGACCTTAGCAAAAAGTTCGCTGAATTGAAATACGTGCACGGAAGCTTGCTTCTATAGCTCCAATAAATTTACATCGGGTGTTCAGATCATGTCTCAACCCATTTATTTGCCACTGCGTTCATTTGCAAACGATGAATGCGGTAACATTTTGGAGCACTTTTGAACTTATAACTGCAGTGGTCTTGAAGTCAGTCACTGTGTCCAAGTTTTCGTGAACCTTGTCCGGCACAATGGTCTGCTGGGCCAGCAAAGGCCTTCACTTTCACCAAGTAGATCATTGCTTCAGCAGACCCATGGTTTGGTGTACCAGCAGCTAGAATGCTTAGTACGACTGAAGCTCTGGCTATGGCTGTGGAGCCAATCAGCGTGCAGCTATGGACTCGACTGGTTACAAGATTGTTTAGATAGCCAGTTCAGTTCAAAGATAAATTATGGTCACTTATTGTCATGCGTTAATAAAACGTAGTACTCGATGTAAAAATATGCAACAAAAAGAGTGGGTTGTGCTTGTTTTAGAGCTCCTTATGACGTGGACGGAAACTGTTCGTAGAATTGAAGTGATCAATAATTGAATTTTGCTAAAACGAAGAGCATTTGCTTAGCGTTCAATGGAGCATCGGTGGAAGGATTTAAGAAAGTTCATACAATTGAACATTTCGTTTAAAGGACATTCGTACAAGTAGTATTCTACAGTAGTTAATTAAAACTGCCATAGAAAACTAATGTGATGCGGCTTTGAAAATCAATAACAAAAAAAGAAGTCTTACGAGGAAAGTTATGCGGATGTTTGATTGTTCTCGTAAGATTATGAAATTATTGAAAAAGAAAAAGTTGCGTCCAAAAACTGTGTTAAAAACGTCCGAAATTTCTGGATATGCTGGAACCACTTTGTCACCACATGGCAGGCCGGTTGTAACTGAGCTAACCACGAAGAGACACTGCTAGTTAGCTGTCAATGTTGACGACTAAATTCAGCGAATAGACGTACTCAGAAGAATGAGTGGGTTACGGGAACGGCACTAGTCTAACTGGCTCAGTTTTCCCTTACTGCTTGATTGTGATTAGCTGTACACGGTTCCCACTATATCGACAAAGAACCACCAGTAATGAATTCGAAGAAGAATATCTTACAAAGCCCCTGCGACTATAGTGCTGCTTTTCTTGAGGTAGCGTATCAGTAAAAAGCCTTGCTTTAACAACGTCTAACTTGCTCCAGCCAATCTGAGCAATTTGCACTGTTTTCCGTGTATCCCTGGCGGTAAATAACAGGGTCGTTGAAGAAGTGTAAGAGGGAGACAGAGAAAATGGAAAGGGAAGACCGAGGCTAGGAGCAGATAGATGGAGGTAGCAATGTAGGCAGAGAGTTAAGTATAGATGGTGCGCGAACGATTTGATAGAAAATTTGCGTTGATGTCTTTGTGCCAACAAAACAACGTCAATTACACAAATGGGCTCCTCTGCAGTTCTGCACTGCTCACTTGTGTCCATCCCACTATTTCTCTTATTGAACATCTTTGGACCTTGTCGTGGAAAGGGAATTTTAACTTTTTCTCCTCCTAGATATCCTGCAAGGAAAACTGAGGCTGTTCCAAACGCATAACTAAAACTGCCGCCTTCGGCGGAGTCTTCTCCGAAGCGCGCGCGCTGCTCGGTTATTCGTTCCCTCGGCGCCGAGCAACTAACTCCGTGATGGTCACGGGAACTTCCGTTCGGGACAAGCGAGTAGCGAATTCCGGTGACGTCATCATTAGGGTGCCCCGCGCGAACGAGGAGCCGGGGCGGCGTGCCAGGAATACCTGAGCCCTTTCGGCGAAAGCGGCGCGCGAAGTGATTCGCATCTAGTCGCCACGCAACTCGGCTGGAAGCGCGAAATAAGGGTCGCGCCATCGAGTGCAATCGCAAGCCGCCATCTGCACCGCTTCGAGAGAACGGTGTTTCGGGTGCGTCATTCGTTTATCGCCGGAGCGGTATGCGTAGCCTCTTAGTCAGCTGTTCACGCAAACCTGATTTGTCTGGTTTGCGAGAAATGATTGGTATGCCAAGGCGACGCGTAACTGCCGTCTACTTCGGACACCAGCGCAAGGCGACGACGAGAAATACGAACCCAGAACGTGCAGTCTTTGTCAAAAGTGTAGACCCCAGGGGGGTCTGCTTCTTCACTTCGTGTGGCTCGCGGTGCATAGTATTCAGAAATGTGGCGCAACAAACACAAACACAAGAGAAAAGAGCACCAACTAGCCCCTCAAGCCGTTATTTTGAGATACCTTTCTCGCGGTGCATTTCCAGTGTTCCGAATTTCTTGATGCCAAGGTTTTTTGTTGTTTTTTTTGCCCTACCTTCTCCAATAAGAAGGACCTCCACTAATGCTAAATCAGCATCACTACACGACTCAGAAACAGGCCTCCTGGCCTGTACACTTTTGACGAGGGCTGTACTTTTATTGCGATTCAGTTCAATGTCTTCTTATAGCCATTCAGGTCAGAATGAATGGAGCAACACAGTGACTTCAGTCCACAATAAGTCTGCCTAGATTATTGGTACTAACAGAAACGCGCACTTTCCCACTAAAAAAGAACAAAAACAAAATAACAGGGTCATGACCTGTGGTCATGGTTCAGGGTGAAATAATGAGGCAAATATTGCGCTTTATTTTCTAAAAAAAAAAAAAAAACATTGGAAACTTTTTGGTATACCTATATACATTGGTAGGAGGAAAATCCTGCAACGAATTGAATCATGCAGATTGCGTGTCAGCATGCAAGCAGCTCATGATTTCCGGCTAAGATCGACGTTTACTTCGATAACGTACGCTTATCCTGAATAGCAAGCTCTTGGGCTTTCTTTCTTCAATACGGGCAAAAGACGTACGCATCCCGTCACGGCCTATCGAATCCTTATCGCGGTTTAATTATTTCAGCACATTCAGAGTGATCATACATGTTTCTCATTTGCCTAATTGCACTTAAACTGACTCAGCCATTGGGAGGTTCGTAAGAGGGTGAAAATACAGGCGGTGGCATTCTCTATTCAATTTCCAAAGGTAACCTCACAATTATATCTGCTTCCACGCCATCAAGGCAAAGGGTTATGTAAAAAAATTCGCGAGAAAACGAGGAAACCCTTTCCCCCTCATATATCAGGCGGCACACGTCGACGTCTCGGTTGCCAATGAAAAAAACAGAAAATTAAAGAAGAAAAGTCCGACTAGTCCTCTAAAGATATATTACGTTTGTGGTCAGCTACTCATTGCATTTGAGACATGCTAACATGGCTTCGGAGCCCACGAACAAATTGGTTTTGGCTTCGCCGTAAAACGATTTTTTTTTCCCCTTCCAGTTCCTCCGCGCTGATCAATTAATTTCAGTGCAGTGGCGTTGTACCTGCGCTGTTGTTGCCTGCGCAGGGCGCAACTTGTACAAACACATGTAGGTGTTGGTTGCGAAAGCAATATCTTTCTCGCCGGGCGGCCCGGTATTTCAATGCGGCGGCCGCTCGGGGTGCAACTTCCCGTTACGTCTTCAGAAAACGAGATACGAAGCCGTTGAGCTGGCCGCTGCCGCGCTGTTTATAAAATGCAGGGTTTTCACGCCGCGAGGCGAACGGCACGCGAAGCCTTCGGCAAGAATGGAACTCGACTGATGTGCGAGATTGGAGCGAGTTTCTCAAACGACACGATCAGGAATGTATTTGGAACTGGGTACAGCCTCTTCAAGTTTTGTTTTACTGTTTTTTTTTTCCTTTTACTGTTTCTTTTGTCTGTATTTTTCGTCCTAGCGCTGTCTATGCCTGTACACATTTCCCGTTTCTAAGTAGGTTTTTTTTTTTTTTTTGATGTTTATCGTATATAATAATTCAAGGGACGTGAACTTGATATGTGGAAATAACAGAGTGCGCTGGTGCTTCCTCTTTGCCTCTCGTTTTTCGCTAATGCTTAACTCCGAATACCGCAATCGTTCAATGGAATGCCACAGTATTAGAGTTGTTAACGTCCACCGGCTATAAAGTGGGCCCCTTTGTTTCAAAATGCCGGCTTGCCAACTATAAGGCCTTTATCCTTGTCTGTATAGGGCGAATGGGGCCGTCACAGTCTTGAGGGCAGGTTTGAAATCATTGATTCCGGGACACATTTTGTACGTTTGGAATATTAACTCTGTTGAGATGGTGGCGCTTGGACACTTTCACGAAGCAGCAATCGCTCCCGGACACCAGGAATGTGGCGTGAGCCCGGCGTTCGGCTGAAGCCTGACTGTCGCGCGCTGGCGGAATAAGTTCTTGGAACCACGAAGGTGTGAGCGAAGATTAGTTGTCACACGTTCCGCACTTCACAACTATGCAATAGCGACGTAAATGTTAGGGGTTAATTACGCGGGTAGATCCTGGATTTAGTCAAAATAAAATAATAAAGAGAACGACACAAATCGGTGCTCCTGAAAGTGGTGACGCTTCTACTGATTGCAATAAGTGAAGCGAGACCCGATGCAAGCCAGTAGACAGCCCCGCCTTCACAGCGTAGAAGGCAAGTTCAAGACGCTTTAGGACGGTACACGTCAGGGACGATGAGAAGCCACCGTGCACTTGAGTGGCATGCGCAGCATGCCAGGCATTTACAAAGGAATGGTTTCTAACGGTTGACTCAAACTAAGCACTTTTTTTTGTATTTGTTTTGTTTCATGTCGTCTTGCATTGTGGATATGTTTCTACGAGAACTACCTGCACAGCAGTCAGTTGCCGTAAATACAGGCGTCTTTTGCGACATGCAGCTGCTATCAGCTTATCATTGCCTGCGAGAAAAAATAAACAAGCGATATTTAAGCTGGTTGAATGTTAGTTATGACGCGCCCATACATTTCCACTGCACGGAATTCATACCTAATTAGTTACAAAACTGTTAATGTCACAGGCACCGAAGATAAAATTGTTTTCAGCCATGATATGTCACGACCTGCATTCTCTCTTTTTTAGGTTTTCCAAAGAGGGATAAATTTACTTTATTGGCCCAATACGCGAGTGAGCTAAGGAGCCTTGCAAACAAGCTGTACCAAATGCTGGAACGAAAAAAAAAAAAAACGAAACAGGAAGAGAAAGAAATGTCGAAAAATATGCGTATCGCGTATCGGCGAGCAGTCATAACTTGCGCATTTTATATTTCTACATTTCTCACGTTTCAAGAGGCTGTGTCGTTAGGAGCTGTGACGACATTGTTTATTCAACAATAATAATGTCATTCAGGAGAACAAAAAAGAAATACGCGCTTGTCACTCACACTTCAAAATAAGTGGCCCTCGAGTTCAATACACTTTAGTCACAACAATACACAATGGCAATGAGATAAGTAGCGAGGCCAAAAAGCAACGTAAAAAAACAAAGCAGCAACACGTCATAAACATAAGCGTGTCTCTTCTGTTTACCGATCACACTAGCAGCAACATCAGCGCTTGAAGGTCGCACGTGGGACTCGCTTCTGTCGTAACGGTGCTCAACGTGTATGCATGCCTTTTTCGGGTCGTTATCCCGTAACAGAGTGGCATCGAGGAGAGCCGTGATTACCGCCTCCGCGCAGCTGACCGCTGCCCGTCTCTGGCCGCATCACACCTGTGATTACAGCAGTGGCGGCCTCCAACTGAAGAATGGTGTACGTAAAAATAACAGCTTGAGGGGCGAGTTGGTGCTCGTGAGGTCCCTGAACACGAAGATAGCAGATAAAGCTGGTGAAGATCATGACAGATGCTTACTGGATGGGCTCGATTGTACCCCGAGGACGTCTCGGAAAAAGGACCTAGTACCGAAGGAATTGACGTTTTTTGAGAGAAATAATCTTCGTTTACTTTAGACGGGCAAGGAAGGGGGCTCTGCTGTGGTTCCGGCTGGACTTTACGAAGAGAAGGCGAAACTTTCAATCCTTGCAATTAAGAAGTTTGTGTGTGAAGAAGAGAGTTAGCAGATCAAAACCTATTGCATTATGTAATGATCTGCAGCTCACCAGGTTGGCAAAGAAAATCAGTGAATGCAAGAAAGCTTGCCTTGATGTGTTTTTTACTGTTAAGACTCATAAAACGGACCCGCATTTCGGATGTATTGTGAGTGAACGTGATGCGTGGCAACAGCAGATCAGCCGGTACCTTCTTAAACATTTTAAATGTTTGGAGTTTGATGATCCCTTTGCTACCAATAATTATTTTGAAGTGATCCATTTTTTAAAAGATCGAACTAATATTGGGTACTTTTTATCTCTAGATGTAGAGGATTTGTTCTATTCGGTGCCGCATTTAGAATTGTTTGAATCGGCGCGGAAATGTTTTGAATGTAATGGCACTGTAGCTTTTCAGAACTCTGCTGGTGTTAAGGTTGACAATTTACTTTCCCTATTTGAATTTTACCTTAAGTCCACTATTGTGTCGTATGGGACAGATATGTGTGTGTCGAGAAGGGGCATTTGTATTGGGTCACGCGTTGCCCCAGTCCTATGCAACATCTTTTTATCTTCACTTGACAGAGCGATTTGTGCATCCCTTAATGCTCCAGGTAATAAAATTTTTAGGTATGTGGATGATTTCTTAGTGATTTTGGATAAGGGCTCTGCATTGATGCAAGGTGTGGAAAATGTCCTTTCTATTTTTAGGCTGCAATGGAAAGGACTTGCTTTTACCCATGAGCTACCTATGGATAACAAGTTGCAGTTTCTAGATTTAAATATAAAAATTTGTGATGGGCAGGCGTGTTGTAAGTATTTTCACTGGGCTAAAAAAGAGCTACTTCCATATGGGTTGGGAAATAAACGCCCACAAGTAATTCCTTATATTCATAGAGTGGCGCATTGCCTAAAGAAGGTGGCAGGCAGGTATGAGATGCCGGTTGTGTTTTCTGCGCCAAAAAAAAAAACTGGGTGGTTTGTGTGCAAGAATAGGGAGGAGAAAGAAAACACAATGTGTTAAGAGGCATGTAAAGAGTTTTATAGGCTGTGTGGTGGGTGTGGTTTATGAGATTCCACTGACATGCGGAAAAGTATATATAGACCAGACTGGAAGGTGTATTAATGATAGAACAAGGGAACATGAGAAGTCTATAGAGAGGGGTCAAATTTACCCCTGCATTGTCAAAAGTGCAAGTGTGAGCCGTTGTTTAGTAGGCTTAGGATATTAGGGAATAGTCAGGACAAGATTGCCAGCGAAATTTTAGAGGCGTTTTGAATTCCAAAGAAAGATGGCACATGTGTTAGTGAAGCTTCACTTTTTTTAGACAGGAAAGAAAGTTATTTTATTTAGGAATCCTCCTGAGTTGATGGAATGATTTGAGCTTATTATCGCCCCTTAAGCTGTTATTCTGAGATACCGTTCTTGCACTGTGGACCCTGATATGTGCTTTGATCCTATCTATGCTCAAGTACAGGTGCTCATTGCCCGCATCGCTTCTTCAGCATACCGGGCAAGATGCATTTCTTTCCGTTTACGTAGGGACTGATTCCTGCAGGAGCTTTTTTTTTTTTTTTTTTGTCATCAAGCCATCTGTTGGTCATGTTAAGCTAGAGGATTTGCTGAATTCTGAAATCAGAGTTATGGAGGCAAATTCGGATCTTTAAAGACTGGATTCGTGTTATATGTTACGCATTACACTCTGCGTGGGTTGGAGAAAAATAAAGTTAGAGATATGGCGTCTAGTGGCCCAGACAACATAGGTTTTGTGGCTACGTGAGGGTTAATTAGAGGTAAATTTGGATGGACTTGTCTTACTGAGGATGTTTCGGAAGGTTGACCTAGATGATGATGAGTGAACGTGAACGTTATATGCGGAAGTCGTAGATGTGTGGTGGTTTTTTCTAGTGTGTGTCTATGTGGTGGAATTTGTGACTGTCATGCTTGGACGATGTTAGTGTTGTACTGGGATGATTGTGCTAATATCTGCTTTACAAAGAAAAGATGTGCTAAGAAGATGTACTTGGGTGTAGAAGAGGACGTTGTGGTTGAGTGGTGAAGAAAAAGTGTGTGTTCAGTATCATATTACAGTTGGTAGTGTGCGCCTGTGTTGTGTTTTCTACTCACGTGATAGTGTTCGTTGCGCCCATTGCTGGTTGTGCAACTTTTTCTGTCTTCTCTGAAAGTGAGACAGACCTGCCGAGACTAAATAAAAAAAAAAAAAGAGGGGAAAAATAATAAATAGGGATTATAAGTTGGCATGCACCTACCGGCATTCCCTAGCTAACATATAGAAGTGTGCGGCGCACTGGATGAGCTGCCGCCGGCGTTCAGCCGAGCTATTCACCGGTGTGTAACTTTTTGTGTACCTTTTGCGGAACGGAGTTACGCCGAGGGTGCCCCTTTTTTGCTGGGCTTTGTCGAAAAGTTATGTAAACAATTACCTCTCATGCTTCTGGGAGTACGCAGCAGTTAGCATTAGCTGTTGTTTGTTTGTTTGTGGCGGAACTCTTCATACCACAGCTAATACATTTCTCGCTCAAGCTGATATAACAGTCGAATAACCCGTCGGCCGTTTCTGAGACCTATACATAGACTACAGCGAGTGCAAACAATTTGTTGTTGTTTTTGTGTGTGTGTGTGTGTAGAAGTTGTAACCATCGACGACGTCTAATAAAATCTGCTGGTTGCCTTTGTAAATAAGGAACTTGATGAGTTCGTTTCATGGAGCGCTGTACGTAGTAGCAAAAGCCTGCATACCCACGGTTGATTCAATCTGCGCTTGCGTATCTTCGTCTTCGATGTGCATTTCAAGGAGAGAGTGCATCACTGCCAACTCCGGTTATTAAGTCACTCCAATAATGGAACTGCGAATCTAAATTCGGACTTGATCGGCGATCCATTCCGGATGCTGTTTAATGTGGCAGGACGCCTCCTGTTAGCTACGTGGAAGGACAGGGCTGTAGCAGAATTTAACTACTTAGCAGAGTCGTATTTTTAGTACCGTTGAAGTTTTAAGCGCCTCAAGTGGCTGGACAATGTGCTAACCTGAAAGTCTTGGACCAATGACGTCGGGCTCACGAGGCCCCTCATAACCAGTCATCAGGGTTCTGCGCCACAAATCGGGCGAGGAAGATGCGAGAGCTCTATTCTCTCTCCTGTATCATTACTTTTTCATCTTGAAGGCAAAGTAGAATTTTTCAACGACGCACGAAACTTCCCCTGCTTTCTGCTGCGCAAGGCTGTAGCGTAGAGTGCCACGTTGTATCTTAAATGTAACTGTCCGGCGCTGAGGAGCTTATATTGAGGTGAAGCCGCCTAACTCATATATAGCAAGCGTTCTTTTTCTTCTGTTCTCCCTCGTCCTCCTTCTTTCTTTTTGTCCTCGCTCTTTTCTTCCCCCTATCATTACTTTTCTGATAACGCCTCATCCGCGGCGGCCTCTCAAGGTTACGAGTGGCTGCCTACACGGCACGATGACCACCACCAGCTCCAAATGAATGTTCGCATAGTTATAACAACGGTGCGTCAAACCCGTTCGAGTGCACCAGCCGGGATGCACGCCGACGCGTGTGGAGTGTGCAAAAGAAAGAAAGAAAGAAAGAAAGAAAGAAAGAAAGAAAGAAAGAAAGAAAGAAAGAAAGAAAGAAAGAAAGAAAGAAAGAAAGAAAGAAAGAACTCGTGAAACGTTAGTCGCCACGGTCGCCACTCAGCGCTCGCGCGCGCTGGTCTTGACCGATTAATGACGTCCTCGCCCGTGACGTGGCAGCACCGGGGCCGCCAAAACAACATTGCCAGGGCGGCGCACTGGGAGAAAGAGAAAAAGAAAATGTATAAAAGAGCCGGCGGCGGCGGCAGCGAGGGCTCTTTTGAGCGGAAGATGAAGTGTTGTGCATTGCTGTGCGCGCGTGTTCACGTTTTTGCGTGCGTTAACTCTTTCGCGTGATATACGAGCAAAATGAGCCGTGTGCCCTGCGGGCTTCTTTAACCCAAGATGACGGTACGCCCCTTCGTGTGAGTCTCGGGCGTTACGGAGAAGCGAGGGTTCGCCTTTATTTTCTCTTTCTTTAGCTTTGCGCCCAAGAAAGAGGATGTCTTATCATCCCACAGCGAAGCCGGATGCTACTCGTGCTTGTGAAATCAAGTCACTGTGCAGAAACGGAAGAATATGCGGAGGACACTGGAAAGAACGGAAGAAATTGTCAGTTGTAAATTTTCGACGTACTTATCTAAAAAAAAAAAAAAATAAAAGGACGCAACTGAATGGCAATGCAGCATTCCGCAATCGGCGTGTGACGGCAACCGCACTTTTTCGTTGTTTTTTTTTTTTTTTCAAAGGAGGCTAGCTTATTCACAGAGGCTGACAAATATGTTTATTCTTTTTGCTCCTTTACAGGAGAATTACATATAAGGTAGTTAGTCTGCCTATGTTATTATGAAGAACTTTTCGTGCAGGCTGTCTGAGGTACTCATCTCGAGTGAGGGTTGGGAAGAATTTACTGAGCAGCACTTTGATCTTCCCGTGTCGTTCATTTGCAGTCTCTGAAGGTGGAATCTGTATATGAGAGGCTGTAAAGGGTTTGAGCGGAGATAGGTCAGCTTTGTGCCTTCTCCGTGCCTGTCTCACCGAAGCGAGAATAAGAGAGGGATGGAAGTCACAGACGACGTAAATGAGATGAGTGGCGATGACGTATGAGCTGCGGGATCGGCCCTTAACGCATGTGGTCAATTTACACATGATTTTAGGCGTCTTTTGCTGAAATAGGCCGTGCCATTCATTATACCCCATAACAGCTCTGCTCCGTTGTACGATGCCTTTTTAAAGGTTTCGTTCGAAGCTAAAGCTGCGGTATATTTCATGCCGCTCACATTTATGTTCGGGGTATGCACATTTTTCCTATGATATGCCGCGTTGTATACACACTGCGCATATGACGTGCTGCTCGCCCCTGCTGGGCAGTGAATGCTCTGTTCAGTGTTAGTGTGCCACATATTGCTAAAGTGAACTGTTATGATCTGTGGTGTGCACGCGCTGCGTATCGATATATGCTGAGACACGCTACGCTAAGCGAGGTCACGCGAGTTTTACAATGGATTCTTTATCTACGAGAGCCCTTAATCGCAGCCATAAGTTTGCTCCTCATATCCACACCTTTCACCACGCAGGTTTTTTTCACCTCTTCCGCGCCAAAACAGTAGCCTCGATGAATGATTCAAGCGATAAGTTCCCTAGCTCGATGAGCAAAAATAATTTATGTCTCCAGCTCAGTTACACAGCAGAGGGGATATGTGAACGTTAGCCTATAATAGTGTACAGCCAAGCCAAAGCGAACAACGCGTTCACGTTACAAATCCAACCTTTGTCAAAGGGACGTGATCTTTCCTTTCTTTCTCCCTCTCTTTCTTTCTTTTATTGACTTTTACTTTACATAATGGAGGAGGCCGAGATAAAAACTGCTACATCAAATCAGTCGATATTGTCGACCATAAACCCTGACTGCTCATTGGAGGGTCAAATTCTGAAGTTAAAGCTCAGCTACTTTGGTCATCTGATGAGAAGAGAGGAGTCGCTGGAGAAAGATTTGATGTTGGGAAAGGTTGAGGGTCGCCGGAGAAGGGGTAGGCAGCGAACGCGATGGTTAGATGGCATCCTCGAGGCACTGCAGATGAAGTTATGTGATGTTAGAAAGATAGTGAGAGACCGGAAAGCGTGGCGTGACATGGTCCATAGGGTCACGAAGAGTCGGACACGACTGAACGACTGAACTGAACTGGACATTAAAGCTTGACAGGCCCTCTTAGCAAAAGCCATATTCCCACGCTGCCTTGTACAGCCGACCCCAGATCGTCTACGTGTATACATTGTGCATTCCACAACCCTTCCACAGCCCGTATAAGGTCGCGCGAGTATCTCGCAGCTGTGTCTTTATTCTTTCTCGCTGTTCTTCAAGTACCCGCTCCGGCGCGTTTGTTTTCCTCTCGGCAATCAAGGCTGACGCGATAACGAAAACTAACACAGCAACAAAGATGCGACACGCAGCTGGCCTTGTCTCAACGGATTGGTATCAAGCATCCGTGCCCGCGTATCTGCGCATCCCTATCTGCGCAGCAAACCGATGCCTGCGTACTTTCCTCTAGTTATCTCATTCTTACAACGAGAAAGTAACAAATGGTTGAGGAATCAGTTGCGCCGCGAAATCTTTCTCACGAGGGTTAGAACTGCAGCGCATTGCTCTTCGCGAAGTTGACACCTTTCCCATGGCGGTTTGCGTCGATTTGGGGCTGTGCGTATTCGTACTCCTTCCCTCTTCACGCCCAGGGGAGTTTAACTGACGCGCAGGAAATGACGAAGAAAAATTAAAGCAAAGCAAAGATTGGGCGAGAGCAAAAATCCTAATCTGGACGAGCAAAAGAAAATTTCCGACGAAGGTGTCACCCTTGTGTCGCGCAGGAAATAATTGCGAGTTGGCATAGCCGCATACGAAGTCACGCGCAGAACTAGGATACACTTGTAACCGTGTAGTTGTGTGAGTGGGTTATACATCTCGAAGTTTGACTGATTATGCCAACTGCGACATTCGGATTAGCTGCACTGAGTTGTATAAGCATGGCTGCAGCGTGAAGAACAAAATGTAGCCGGGATATCATCGGCAAGCGCTTATCCTCAAAGAGCGTGTAAGGATCGTCTATTCGCCAGGAACTGACTACAGCTTACAGGACGGATTTCGGTTGGAAGTTTTGTAACTTGTAAGATAAAAAAAAAAAATGGACTCGAGGGCGGTGCGAGCAGGCATACATCCCGAAGCGAAATGAAATAAAGGTGAAATGATCGCTTTCAAGTGCGAAGATGGCGGAGGGAGTCAGAGGAGGATGAGGAGAACATTGGGAGGAGGAAGGAGCCCATCCTTGAGGAAGGTCCTTGCTCTCCCCAGCGGGCGACAAGCTGACGCCACCGGCGCCGCTGCCGTAGTAGTCCGTATACACGTGGTAGCGGTACGCGCTGCTGCGCGTTGCTGTTTCTACCGCAAGGTGTGCCGCCCGACGACAGCGCGCTCGCGTGTGTATCCGCACTATGCTTTCCCTCACCCTCGACCACACATGTGCTGTGTGCGCAGTTTTTCTCTACGCCGCGTCCAACGTACGAGCGTAGTACGCGAGACAGTCGAGGATGAGTATACAGACAAAAAGAAGCGGGAAGAAGCAACGTCGCTTCTTCTACGATTCCTCGGCACCTTCCTTCCTTGCTCTTTCATCTTCCTTGGAGCGGCGGCAAGTTGCGTAACTAAATAAGAGGCACATAAGGGGGTATCACTAGACGACGTTGCTTGCGCTGGCTACGTGGCGAGATGAGTAAAGCGCTAACCGTTTCCTCTTGCTTCATAGCCTCACTATACGTTACGACGCTTTTTACCGTTATGTCGCTTCGTCAAGTCGCGAGCTGTTCGCGCGCGTCGCGACATGGAGAGCTACAACTTCTAACATTGCGCAAAGTACCGCGAGAGAGAGGAAGAGTTTTATCCTGGACAACTTGTCCGTTTACATTCGATTTTAGTATGCCATGGAGTTGGAGATTTAGAAATGCTTGTGCCCGAGTTGCTTTGATGGTGGGGCGAGGCAGTTCTCCCAAGCTGTAATTTTCGGGAAGCCGCAGGGTGTAAGGCGCATTGGACATCCCACGTATTGAGAAATGTGTTTACCGGATGGGCAGCCCACGTATTGAGAAATGGGGGGGGGGGGGGGGGGGGCGGTCTCGTTACAGGAGCATTTGACGGTGTAATACGGCACAAGCTTCCCACCCACTACGTCCTTCTGATAACCCAGAGACGTGCACAGTGGAGACTCCGCCGCTTCCCTTCCCCCGTTTCTTCCTCCAAAAATTCCGTTCAATTCCCTTCTCAGTACAGTGTTGCGCCCCCTTTCGCGTGAGCGCCCAACAATCAAACCGCAACACATTCTAGAACCGCGTCACCGCACCTCATGCGTGATGCGACGGTCAGCCATTAATAATTCATCGCTGTTCGGTGAGCAGAAGCGTGTACACAATATATCGTGCGTGATTCGGCGCATTAAGAGTTGCACGCCTTGCCAAGGAGCGTCTGTACAGCCAGCGGCCGATGTGACCGCCCCTCTTCAACGGCCAGACACTGGCCGTCACCACGGCAGTGCTTGGCTGCTCGCAGACAACGAGAGTCATCTTTGTCATGCACCGGCCTCCGCTTCTGTCGGTTGCGGTACTGGCGTACGTTGGGGGGGGGGGGTCGCTTTATACTCACTGGCGCCTGGGCTTGCTCAGGGTGTGCGAAAGAGGCGCGAATAAAGGCCAGCTGAAGTTCTTTCGGATACAACACACAGTCCGCCGTACGCAACCACGAAGGCCTGTCACTGTCCCTTGGCGAACAGCAAACACGTCATTGTTGAACAAGTGTGCTTAGGCGAAATCACAGTTGATGCCAAAGTTTCATCCACGAAGTAATTAGGAGTGAATATTTTGTGTCAACTGGGCTGGGATGTTTTGAATTATATATACGGAGAGAAGTACATTCATTTCACTGAGTCAATACGTACACCATTTCTGGCCCAGCAGAAAGGCAGCGCATTAGCGACAACGAGGGCCCTTCCTACTAAATTGCTCTCCCAGCCGCAATAACATCGCATCGTAGCGACAGAGTAAAAACAAACAGCGGGCCCAAGGTCATTCCTTTTCCCACTTTTCGCGCACATATGATCGAGTCAGCAACGTGTCTTGCGTTGGGGCGCGGCAGCTCTGACAACTATACTTCGCGCGGCACTCTGCGCGCTTTGTGATACCACTTGCTTAGCCCAGTCGTGTGCACTCGTCAATAAAAGGAAACGCGTTAAGACGGCGATCCGTATAGTTAGCGAGAAGCAGATACCTCCCACCGGATGAGCGCGATTAACGTCACGAACGTTACAAGCTGCTCACGCTCGATCGCGTGCTAACTCGTGTCTTTCGTGACTGGTTCGAGCTTCTGCTGTTCTGCACGCAATAACCTGGCTTGCCACAGAGTAAGAGAAGGAGGGGATGCTTAGCTGCTACATTCGAGCGAAACCGCTGCACGCAGCCTCACCCAATAGTTGTCGCTCCCCAACAAGCCCTGTAATTTGGTTTTCAGTGCCGCCTCATCGAACAAGGATAGATCAGAGGATGCGTCCGTCGCACCCTCTTCCTACGCTATCCACCCTTGCCGATCTCTCTCTCTCTTCTTCAGCGTGCATTCTCAAGAGCTTGAGGCCGTTGGAGGTTATGTCTGTGTAGGCATATCTACGCAGACATACCTGCTGCTTTCTAAGGCTTCTGCAACTAGCTTTCTCGTTTTGTTTTCCAATCTCTCTGTGAGCCTGTCTGTTCGTCTGTGTGCACTGTATAGAACTTTCGGTCTCTTTTTCATGCATTGCGCCTTTGAGCATTCGTCGTACGCGCCTCAAGTCAATGAGGCGGACTCTTGGCTCACGCGCGCAGTGGTCAGCCCGCCCTCCTCATGTATATGTACACATGGGGCCGATAATAACGGAGAGAAAAGAGCCTACGCCGAACATGACGCCGAAGGCGCTTGGGATTCAACCACTTTGTCTCTGCGTTGACCGGTGCACACAAGCTCCGATGGGAGAGAGCCGGGCTGCTCGTCTAGACTGCAGAGAGACGCCGCCGATAGGTGGCGCGCGAGTACCTTTCATCTGAATTTTTTTCTTCTTTTTTTAGAAGCCTCGTATCGATAGTAGTAAGGGGTCGAAGTTTGGGAATCAGCCGACCTTGGCTTCTTAGGGGGCCTCCGACTCGACTTTTCTTTGTTTGTTAGCATTTTATCTTTGCGCCTCTTTCATCGCGGAGAAAAGCGTTGTCAAATCTCTGTATACACGATGAGATCCTTCTCGAACGGTTGAGCAGCTCCACGAGATAGAAACAGAAAAAAAGAAGGGAAGAGAGAGAGAGAAGAGGAATTAATTACCGACGAAGCTATGGAGGCGAGTGGGAACCACACACGGTGCGATGCCTGGCGGGGGTATTCCGCTAGCGGAGACGAGTTACGTCAGCGCCGCTCCGAGCCGCCGGCGAAGAGAATGGAGGCGACATGGAGCCACAACTTTCTCTCTCTCTCTCTAAATAACAGTGATCGATTGTGAACCTATCGCTCGGAATCTCTGAGGCGGCTTTCTTTTTTCTCGGTAGTCATCCCCAGCTGTCACACTTGTTTCAAGTTCTTAACCCCTTAATATACTTGCGCGTCAGAATCGACCTCTTCACTGACTCCTTCGCAATTTTCACGGCGCCTATGCGCTGCTCGGTGGAGAGGGGGAAGGGGGTGTTCTCGTGTGCCGCCCGCAAATCTCCCCTCCCCCTCCCTGGCCATCTTGACTTTCACTTTGCTTGTTTATTCTATCCTTTTATTGAGCTGACCTTTCGGGGCGCTACAGGCGGCTTGACACGTTTGACATGAGCACCCGATTGCGGAGTCACGAACTGCGGTTGCCGTTGAATGGCTGCCGCCGTGTACTCTCCACAAGCATGTTGTGAGCAGGGAACAAAAGTTGCGTAAAGGCAGTAGGCGGAGACTGTCATGTTTTTGACGCTGTCTGTCCCGGAATGACTGCAATCGGCCGTGAGGAGGTTGGTCACGGCTTCTCGTTTCTATTCATTCCGCTCGCCTTATTTCGGTCCAGCCCACATTAAGCTACTGAGGGTGACGTTTGAAAGTGCTGCATCCTTTTTTCACCTTGAGCCAATGTGTGAGGCACACATGAACTCTGGCGTGAACGATCAAATGGATGCAAGAGGTCCTTGAGAAATCATTTTAGCGTTGGTAGCGAGGTAAGCGATATAGCAGTTTTCGTTTCTCGTTCATTCTCCCTCTCCCTCTATCTCTCTCTATCTCTCTCTATCTCTCTCTCTCTACATCGTTATGACGACAATGCGGTTGTGCCTACAAATTTTCCTTAATTTGCTTATCTAAGGATTTTCTTATTTCTTTTTTCAGTGCAAAGCAGGAAAAAGACTGGCTTGGGAGGCTAGAGGGGAGTGGAGGGAGGGGTCATGTTCTTGCGCTCTAGAACGTGTGTTATGAGCAGATAAGCCAACGTCTCTTGGGGCGAGGTGACGGGCGGGTCAGTTGATTGGATGAGATTTAGAAGTTTGGTGTGACAGTGCAGTAGTAGATGACGCAAAATAGGATCAACTGTAGGGGGCGCGGCCTTAGCATCATCCCTCTGCGGTGGTTGTGGTTGGGATAATGGTGATTGTGATACTAAAGAAGATGGTCCTATAAAACTTTCACTTTCCAAGAGATGCACCAGCTCACCCCTCCCCCCGACATGCACAAAAAAAGTATTGCTTACAAGTTTTAACCCCTCGCTGGGGTGTTACTTGCTGTAGAGGGGGAAAGTATCTGCTATCCAAAAGAATGCTATAGGCCTAATTAGCTATTTTTAGTGCACCTGGGACTATTACAGTGGTCCTCCCACAATAATATAGGTCGACATTCTTGCACTCATTTCGTCTCCTCGGTGTGTATCGATCTGTGTGTGTGCGGGGGGGTATTGTACGAGAAAAATATGAGTGAGTTTGAGCGGCTCACCACTCCAGAGAGGTGCCAATGCATCACTAACATACGTCATCATATCACTTTATCTTTTAAATACCTTCAAAGGGGGTATTTACACTGAGGGGTGGATAGATGTATAAACAGCAGTATGCACAAAAATATATTAGCGATAAAATATTTATGGCGGCTATACAATTAGAAAATGCGGATGGGCAGCGATGTTAGATCTTCGCATAAGGAAACGCCCAGGTATTTATAAGACCTGATTAATTCTGCTGCAACGCGCCCGAGACTAAGTAACTCAGGAAAAGAGGGATATATTTGCGCTAAAATTAAACGTGTTGGCATTTACCAAGCTTAAGTCCAATGACCCCTTGGCAGCTCCAGTCTTGCACACTGGTTAGGTCGTTTTGGAGAGTTAGCTGACCAGACATGTGAGTAATCGTACGGTCGACAACGCAGAGTCGGTGGCAGACATGCGGGCGTTAGAGGAAATACTCCTTTTATATTCACTTCACCATCCGAACTTTCTTCTCTGCAGTGCTGTCTGACCCGTTTTGAAGCTCTAGTGCACTAGATTGAGTACTTAAGATATTATTATTATTATTTATTATTTATAATACCATCAGGGTACAGTTGTACGTTACAGAGGGGAGGGGCGCATACAGGATATATATATAAAACAGAAGGTTAACAAAAGCGTACAAATCTGAAAAACAAAGCAAATAAAAAAGAACAAGGTACATGTGCAATTTAGGAAATTTGGGAAAACGGCATAGGTGTTAAAAACAACAATATAAAATATAATAAGCAACAGTATACAATGATGTTATGCAAATAACCATACAGTAAGTTTTAAAACTAGGCAAAAAAGAAAGATTGCAGCGCGGATTTAAATTTTTGTTCTTCAGTTATACTTGTTAGTGATGCAGAGAGGTTATTCCAATCATTACAGGTGCGGGGAAGAAAGGAGTTAAAATAGGCAACTGTGTTTGTGTGCGGAATGTTTACCTTTTGACTATGGTTACGGCGAAACGAAATGTAGGATGGTGGCTGAACCCATGAGGAACGCAAGGTGGAGTTATGGTAGTATATTTTGTGAAAAAGTGAGAGGCGGGATAGTTTTCTTCGAGTAGATAACAGCGGGAGATGTAAGTATGCTTTCATATTAGTAACGCTGGCTGTCCTTTGATAGTTATTTAAGATGAACCGGGCTGAGCGATTTTGTACTGCCTCAACGGAGTGTATGAGTGTTGCTTGACCGGGGTCCCAAACAGATGAGGCGTATTCCAGTTGTGGACGAATGTATGTTGTATACATTAATAGCTTTAATGATGATGGTGCAAGGGAGAAATTACGACGAATGTATCCGAGAGTACGATTGGCTTTAGCGATGATGGAGTTGACATGCAATTTCCAGGTTAGATCACTAGTAACGATTACACCAAGGTAGCGGTATGACTTTACAGATTCTAATGGGACGTTATTAAGCATATACATAGGACTTGTTACATTAGTTCGAGATACCCTCATTGATTTGCATTTGTTAATGTTTAATTGCATGCACCATTTACTGCACCATTCGCTAATATTATTAAGGTCATTCTGGATTAGTAGGATATCGGAATTATCAGCAAGTTTACGGTATAAAACACAGTCATCAGCAAATAGGCAAATTTTCGAGTAAACACAGGAAGGCAAGTCATTTATGTAAATCAAGAATAAGAGCGGTCCCAGAACCGACCCCTGCGGAACGCCGGACCGGACTGGGACAGAAGGTGAGTTGATTTCATTAGCATTTACAAATTGTACGCGGGATGTGAGGAAAGCGCGGATCCAATTAATTACAGCAGGGTCAATGCTTAGAAAGCTGAGTTTATGAAGGAGTAGCGCGTGGCTTACTTTGTCAAAAGCTTTAGAGAAATCAAGAAATATACAGTCAGTCGAAAAGCCAGAATCTAAATAGGCATGCAAATCATTAGTGAAGGAGACAAGCTGAGTTTCACAAGAGAATAGTTTACGGAATCCATGCTGTGCACTTGAAAAAAAGTTGTTATTTTCGAGAAAGTTAACAAGATGTGTGTATATAATGTGCTCCATAATTTTACAAGGTACGGATGTTAGGGAAATAGGCCTGTAATTGAGGGGATCGTGTGCTGGACCTGATTTGTGGATGGGGATTACTTTAGCAGATTTCCAGTCATGGGGCAAAATGCCAAGATCATAAGATTGCGAAAAAATGCACTCCAGTATTATTGAACAGTATTCTACAGTGTTTTGCAAAAATTTAATATTTATCTCGTCAGTTCCACAAGATAATTTGGGTTTCAGTTTGTTTATTAAAGCTTTGATACCTGTTGATTCAAATATTATTGGGTCCATGAGCTGATAATTGGTAGCATTCACAACTGGAGTATGACTGGTGGGTACAGGGGATGAAAATGACTGAATGAATGTGTCGTTAAGTACTTTTGAACAGAGGTGAGACGTGTCATCACTGGTGCTGATGTTTTCGTTGCCCGGCAACAGTTTTGCTGGTATATTTTGATCGAGAGCGGCTCATGCGCAAGCGGGCCCACGCACAGACAGCAATGTTCACAAACACGAACACACAGGCAACGCTTTCGGGTTCCCTGCTGCCTCGGAGCGATCGCGGGCGGCGGGGCGGGGTCGTGGGAAACCAGCCCCTGTGGTATGCGGCCTTCTGAACGCGCGCCCGGCGGCGAGCGTAACAGACCTCCCCCCTCCCCCCTTGTGTACGCCAACCGGCACGATGCCGCCACGCCTGTGTAAAATACGCGCTACTACTGCTGCTACTACTACAACGCACCCCTTCCAGACACCCGCAACAGCCCCTCCACCTCTCACCTACACCGCCACTCATGCCCTCGAAGCGATATATGTGAGTGCGTACGTAGCACTTGCGCGGAGCCCCCCGGCGTGTCGGGACAACCTGTTGTTGCCAACGGTATCCTTTCTTTCTCTTCGTTGCTAATCGAAAATCGCACGCCCGGGTCTTTGCTCTTGCGGCTTGTCTGGGACGCAGGCATCGAGAAGAGATGAGAGAGCTTTTCTTGCGCGCTTTTCTCGACTCCAACTGCATCTCCCCTCTGCGTTCTTCTTACTCTGCTTTTCTTCTTTGTCTTCCTTCCTGCGTCGTTTTGTTTTTTGCTTCGTCCCAGCCGTTGAGGCTGCGCCCCTGTCTGGAAGGGTAGCTTCACGTTTTTGCTTTCTCCGACTTTTATTTTCGTAACGACTGTTTGTTGTGTCTACTTTGTCTGGTCTATGATTCGCGTCGACCGTTGGGGAATTTCATTCAGCAGAGAGTTTGGTGATGCTGGCTGTCGTCTGCAACATGTGCCGCCCTGCGAACCCGTCTGCGAAGGAAAGGCAGCGAGTCTCGATTTGCAGACGACACGGTGAAAGACCGTCGTTGACTTTAAGGTGGATGTGGTAGAAGAACGTTCGCGAATATCACAGCACTGAGAGATTGATATAATACGGTTAACCCTAACGAGCGGGTATCTCCAGTTGATTTATTTGCTGGTAACACGTATGCTCTGTTAAAAAGACACGGCCGTCATTAGTCTACAGCGCGGGAAGGTGTGTGTGTGTGTGGGGGGGTCTAACCTGAGACACGTGAAGAACTATGCCAATAGTGACCCACTTTCGCCTTTTGACAAAACGTTGTCAACTCCCTATCTTATGGCCATCAGGACAATCGCAAGAACCGTTAGCTTGCGACACGACCCGTGAACCTGTGGGCAAGCTTCGGTTCTCGTGAGCTCGCCATCTACCGCAACCGTGATGCGAAAAGTCAGGGGCCGAAAACTTGCTATGTACCATTGCCCAACCAAGCTGATGGCAGCGCCAATTTTCCCCTTAGCAGAAGGGTACACAACTGCATTGTTGTCATTGCAAGGGTATCCAGACGTAAAAAAGCTCCATCCCGAGCATGATTCGAAGAACTGTCGACGTAAAAACAAAAAAGAAAAAGAAGAGCTAGCTTCGATTTCCGGTTACTCCTACAATTCTCTCATAAGCACATCTCGCGCTGCAAGAGGTACATCTGTGCGAAAAGGAAGACCTCAAGATGAGCCAACACTCGATCGCGGTTTGCGCTAAGCCCGTACCATAATAGGTGGGAATATTAGCCGTACTCGGCGCATACGTGAATCGTTTGCGGCGTAGAAAAATTTAGATGTTGAATGGAACCACCACTTTTGTTGCATGAGGTCTTCATTCTCAACGCGTAATGTTTTAAGCGCTTTTACGGTTCTCAGGAAGTGCCTTTTACTGGCGCTCTTTAGGATTTAGGTTTCCCAGCTCACATGGTGGGGATATCAGCGACCCTTTTTATAGCAACAAGGCCAAGGTCGAGCAAAAATGAAAAAATAAGTAAGATGTGGCTTAGAGTCGATGATGTTCGGCTGTGGAGGTCAAGGTCGCGACGTCGAATCACTGCCGCGGCGGCTGCATTGTGATAAAAGACGAGAAATCAGAATTTCCGTGTGCTGCGCGATGTCGCAGTGCATGTTAAAGACCCTCAGATGGCCATAATTAACCACTAAGTATAAGACTGTCTCTCCATCTCATTTACCTCCAGCTCCTTCGTCTTTTCTCAAGCACGAACGCAATGTCCGACTGAAACAGTTACTGCAGCCCTCCTAACCTTGCAACCCGCAACACCCCGATTTCTCATTTTCTCTTTATCTTTTGCAACTTTTAAAGATTGACTGCACGCAGCCGACTGCGTATCGAATCGCCGAAAATAAGTCGTCTCGCGGCCCGCGCGAGGGGCAGAAGAAACGTTTAAAAGCTTTGGCTGCGCGTGCCGAGGCCGCGAACAGCAGCAGACGCTCTGGGAAACACCGAAGCAGCTGAGACGTCCGTGCCGCACCAGCCAAAAGAATAACAGTGAAACGCGAGGGAAAACAAACCGAGCAAAAACCGAAGCGAGTCACGGATTAGGGAAGGGCGCGCTTCGGTCGCGTGTCGAGGTAATCCCTTTCCTTCATTTTCTGTCTCTTTTCCTTCGATTCGTTGCATGCGGCCTTGCGCACAACGAGCACGAAGAAGAAAACTAGACGACGGGCCGCGACGCCGAATTCTCGGTCGGTCGGGAATGGAGCGGAAGTGATCAGACGATTGTGGACGGGTGCACAGTTACCTCTGCTCTACGTTGGATGGGTCGAGAAGACTTTTATTGCGATAGCAATACAGCGCCAGGTTTCGAGCCATCGCGTATCCCCGGCGGACGCCACATTTGACCTTGAACAGCTGAGTGTTGTGTTGGGTTTAGTGGCGCATAAGCAACTTAGGCTATCATGCGCCAATTTCATGGTTAAGAGTGTTGTATTTATGTAACTTAAACTTACATTCTGTTTACTGCTTTGTGGGGTTTAACGTCCCAAAGCAACTCAGGCTATGAGAGACGCCGTAGTGGAGGACTCCGGAAATTTAGACCACCAGGGGTTCTTTAACGTGCACTGACATCGCACAGCACACGGGCGCCTTGCTTTTCGCCTCCATCGAAAAGCGGCCGCCGAGGCCGGGATTCGATCCCGCGTCCTTGGGAACAGTAGTCGAGCGCCGTAACCACTGCGCCACCCCGGCGGGTACATTCTGTTTAGGACGTTTGCTTCTATTAAAAACCTGAAAACACAGGGCAAATCAACGAGCGCATTTTCACCTAAAAGCAACGCTGGATGAAGAGGAATGTGTTGTTTGTAAAACTGTGTAAAATGTTTTTTCCTCAGTTGTTCAAGTTGTCTTCATGAGATTAAAATGTGGATGACTGTTAGCTCGTGTCCGCATGAATCACACAGGGGTTTATCATGTTTAGTTAAAATGAAGCTATGTGTTAAATGTGTGTGTCCTATTCGAAGACGGCATAGAGCCACTTCTTTGAAACGTTCAAGGTGGATGCTCGATTTCCACTCTTCTATTACAGGCTTTATGAGGTGTAGTTTGTTATTTGTTTCAGTGTTCCAAGTGGACTGCAATTTTTGTATCAGTTTACTTTGTACCAATTTCATGCAGTCTTGAGATGGTATCTGCACTTCTTTTATTTTCTTGCCTCGAGCTTTGGCAGCGCACATATCTGCTTTTTCATTACCTCGGATTCCTACATGACTGGGTACCCAGCGCCCCGCCGGGGTGGTGCAGTGGTAAGACGCCCGACTACTGTGCCGGAGTTCCCGGGTTCGAACCCGACCGCGGCGGCTGCGTTTCGATGGAGGCGAAACGAAGAGGCGTCGTGTGCTGTGCGATGTCAGCGCACGTTAAAGATCCCCAGGTGGTCGAAATTACTCCGTAGCCCTCCACTACGGCTCCTCTTTCTCTCTTTCCACTTTCATTCCCACCTTCCTCCCTTCCATTACGGCGCGGTTCGGGTGTCCACAGAGCAAGTGTGACAGTTACTGCGCCTTTCCCTTCCTGTGAACCAATTTAACTGGGTACCCAGCAAATTTTTATGCTTCGTCCTTCATCTGAAAGTGTTGCTATGCTGTGTATGATGTTTCCCAGTATTGGTATAATTGAACAGCTGAGGAGGAGCAGCAGCAGAAGTAGGCTGGTAACTTACGCTCTCGCGTCATACTCTTTAAAGTATGAGCCTAAGTGTCCCCAATAATGCAACACCTTACACTGATGGGGGGGGGGGGGGGGGGGGGCGTGATAGGGGAATAATGTAGCAGGCAAAAGAAGCTACCGCCGTTGCTATCGCAATTCAGCTATGGTTATCCAGAGTTAAATCACAACTAATTTTTTAATTGCGATTAATCACATATATTAACGAGGTGCTCCAGCGAAATGACTATTCACTACCTGCGTATGCGTTGCACTTACCGTACGATTGCAGAGCCAAGGTGTGCAGCTAGAGGTGTGCCACTATCATTACTAGTGAATGCCGCCTGTAGGAGCGAGTTTGGCTTACGAGCATGTACAGTGTTTTACAACTTTATCGGAACCACCTAGGAAAATTTTCCCGCCTTGACCGGTGGGAAAATACAAAACCACCTCGGTGGCTTCGAATTTCTCACGTTAGTTTTAGTCTAGCGCACGAAAACAAGCACCGTAACGACACCAAGTATATTACTGATATTAGAAGGAAGGTGTACGTCGTGGACATGTGTGCGGTAGCCGTGAGTCTTCGCTATTGTTGTAAAATGAAAAATTCCACTTACTGCGAGAGACTCGTCAGGGGCCGGGGCTGCGCTATCCTTATGCTCAAAAATTCCATGCGATGACAAAGTTGAAAGCAGGTGACTCCGTTATTAAAGCACGCGCAAATCGATTGAAATATAATTTGCTTGCAGTAAACACAGGTGCCCTCGCACAAAAACGTACCGCGACTGTACTATCGTGCGCACAAGTAGGGAGACCACGGCTTCGACGGCCGGAGTGGCTGCAGGGACGCACCGCGTCGCTGCTATCTTGCTCGGCTCGCTCGCTGCAAGATCAATATGTAATCGCCATATCAGAAAATAAATGTTTTTCACTCACTACCCGTCGTGACGCGAGAGTTTCCCTCGCTCTCGGTATGCCGCTTATCATGACTGACAAACTTCTAGTGTGGCATGTAGTGTGGCATGATAAGCGCCAGCCCGAGAGCGAGGGAAAGTCTTGCGTCACGACGGGCACTCTCGAAGCGAGCGAGGCGCGCAAGATAGCAGCGACGCGGTGCGTCCCCGCAGCGCAGCCGCTCCGGCCGCCGAAGCCGGGGTCTCCCGAATTTTGCGCACGATGGTACATTTGTTCTCTTTTTCGTTTGTATCGCTAGCAGTACTTTATATTTTTCGTTCTGTTTGGAAGTGACGGCCGTTGATTTTCGCAGGCTTCATGCACTTTTTAGTTCATACGTGATAGAAATGGTGCCAGAACATTGCCTTGACATAAAGCGAGTGCAAAAGCCTAATCTAAGAAGTAGCGACGGGTGGTCATTGGGTGAGTCAGAGGAGTATGAAGGAAGATCTCTGAGAGGATAAGTTGAGGACCAAAAAGTACGCAATATAGAAACACACACACACACACACACACACACACACACACACACACACACACACACACACACACACACACACACACACACACACACACACACACACACACACACACACACACACACACACACACACACACACACACACACACACACACACACACACACACACACACACACACACACACACACACACACACACACACACACACACACACACACACACACACACACACACACACACACACACACACACACACACACACACACACACACACACACACACACACACACACACACACACACACACACACACACACACACACACACACACACACACACACACACACACACACACACACACACACACACACACACACACACACACACACACACACACACACACACACACACACACACACACACACACACAGTGAAGCCTAAATTAACTCAGTAAAAACAAAAACCAGGGGGGGGGGGGCTGGCATTACCAGCACCTGGCATAAACACGGGGATCAGGGCGCCGAGTTCTTTGTTTATGTAGAATGTGCGCTGGTTATAGTTACAGTAAAACCCAGTTGTCTTTACTGCATGGCACACAGGTTACGAAAATATATTATTAGTAGATAGTTGGAGGCTTAGGGCCTCTCTAAAAATGCGCCTTTTATAGGCGTTCATTTCGGAGCGCAGTTGTTTATCTTTGATATTTTGTTTTTACGAGCAAAATGTTTTCAAGGTGAATCGCCGCCTTCTCTCTTGGATGCATAACGTGGTACGACTTCTCTGTGGCAAACATTAACTTAATCTCGGCGAGTACAAGCAGTTAGTTTAACAATATAGTAAGTAACCTCACAAATGGGCCGCACTGAGAACTGGGATCGGGGGAGGAAGGCCTATAGAAATTTTAAAAGTATAACCGAAGTCATCTGAAAAAAAAAAAAAAAAAACAATTGAGAGCACTGTGGATACTACACAGCAAAAATGCGAAAGCTGGAGTTTCGGTGCTGCATACGGTGCATTACGTTTGCTCTCATCATTATTATCAACTAAATGCACCGCCATTATCAATGCTACTGTCATACAGCTGTATAACGTCACAACACCTGTGGCTCTCCTGGCGGAGAGAGCGGGAGTTAGGCCGCCGTTCATGCGCACCGCAGTCTCTCACGGACGGCGCGAGTTGGTCGCCCAGCTTTGAGGCGTGACGTTATAACACCTGTGGTGCTCCTGGCGGAGAGAGCGGGAGTTAGGCCGCCGTTCATGCGCACCGCAGTCTCTCACGGACGGCGCGAGTTGGTCGCCCAGCTTTGAGGCGTGACGTTATAACACCTGTGGTGCTCCTGGCGGAGAGAGCGGGAGTTAGGCCGCCGTTCATGCGCACCGCCGTCTCTCACGGACGGCGCGAGTTGGTCGCCCAGCTTTGAGGCGTGACGTCACACAGAGGTCATGCGAAAGGTCATTTCATGTGCACCGCCGTCGCACCGCAAAGGCTTGAAAGTGAAAGTAGTATTGCTTTCGCAAAAAAAAAAAAAAAGAAAAAAATGCATGTGGTTGTGGTATCGTTGAACTGTCGAGCTGGGTTGAACGCGAGTGCGAGGCGTGGCCTGGACTGACTGAATTCAGGCATGGCATTCAGGGAATTTTTATTTTTCATGACTGTTATACCTGAGTTCGTTGCTGTACTATATGCAGCGGAGAAGCCTAGCTCTTTGATGGATTGACTGTTCTTACTGTATCGTATCGCGCCTAGCCGCAGCCGATAAGCGCGATAAGCGGAAGAGACGTTGCCCTAACTGCATTTCACTGTATAAATGCGAGCGGGCAATAAAGTTGACCGGATTCGTGCCGTGGTACCTGGCGCATGCTTGTCTCACCGATGAACGCAGTTACATGATGATGACAGTTAACAGCGCTTATTGGCTAGATGACGACCAAGAGTGGAGAAAGGGCGTGATTTTCTTTCTTTTTTTTTCGGGCTAATGACATTAACGAAATATATGGCACCAAAGACGAACAGCAAACGATAATGATGAAGTGCATAGCTGTCATCCGTCTATGGTTATGTCTTCGTTTTATTGCAAGAGTAACTTTACGTAGTATCCCTTTGCTGAAAAGTCGTGAATTTAGTTTTTTTTTTATTTATCTTCTTTTTATCTTTATTTATTTATTTTTTGAAAACGACTAGTTCCTGTTAGAGGCAGTGTTGAGCGCCTTCAGGGCTCATAGAGCGCAGGTGACGTCTGCTGCGCGTCCTTTCGTGCTCGGCGTGTACCTGTACAGCTCTCTTCTTCCAGGGAACGAACAATGCGTGCCAGAGGGGCGAGGATGGAAGGGGCGCGAGACGACGAGGAAGCTGGGCTGTCCGCCTCGGCGCCCTCCAAACACGGAGCGCGCGCTCGGCGTCTGAACGCCGAGTGCTCTGCAGCGACTGGGCACTGTGCCGGGACTTCCTACTGTGCCGGGCATGCCGCAGACGCTGTGCGCGCGTGCGACTACAGCACCGGGCTGGCAGGGCTGGAAGGTGGCACGCGCTCAGCAGCCAGCGCCAAGGAGCATATGCATCCACTTCGGACATGGGAAAATTGCGCTTTGGCGGTGTTCGTCGGATATTTATTAAGGCGAAAACCTTTATAGACTAATGAGTGAGGACACAATTTGTGCCTCTGTGGAGGGTGTCACCGGCAATGTCGAGAAATTGATTTATGAGTAAAAGAATGGTTGCATGGGGTAGAGGGGGTGGGGCACTGGGGGGTCACTCTGTGTGCAAAATTTCGTTGATGTGGAGGGATTATTTAATCAGCTAATTAGTCAATTAGACATGTGGTGTGGTTAATTAAGTAAGTAATTAGTCACTTAGAGGCCAAAGTAGCCAAAGATGTCGAAATTGTGCAAGTTTACACCAAAATTGTATAAAAAACGTGGAAATGAACGAATTGAAAAAAAAAATGAAGTGAGAAAATGAGAATAGGGGCGCCAAGGATCATTTGAATATTCTCTTAATCAGCAAGCATTCTTTGACACAGCATCCAACTTCACCCTCTACGTCAAATAAAGTTGTAAGCGAAAAAAAAAAAAAAACACACGGTAGGACGAGAATTGTTTCAGACCGGGCCTGAACAGAGCTAAAAGATCGTATACAGTCGAAACTTTGACGGATGTAGATTCGCGGAAAAGATTGTTTCAGCATTCTTTCGGTGACCTGCAGCGAGTTAGTATTTGATACAGAGGATGGAACGAGAAGAAAAAAAAAAAAAACGAGTGATCTGCCTCCCGCTAACTTCTTTCCGACGCGTTACCTGTACTGCTTTTGCGAATCGCAATAATGGGAAAATAACGCGTCGATACACCGAATAACAATGTCAGAGATACCGGGGACAATATACAATATACGTACCCACAGAAATACGAGCCCACACGAGTCAGCATATTTAAATGTAAGCGAAATGGCAATCCAAATCTTATCCAGACAGTTCCTGTATGGAAGGTGCATTACCTGTGACGCGTCCCTTCATTTATACTCTTCTTCCAATCCGCTCTATCATATATTCCTCTTTCTCTTAAAATGGCATTTGCGTAATTCATTTCGTCAATGCCATCGTTTTGTTGTATGGCCACCCCTCTTAAGCTCCCAGTTGTGCAACTCTACTGCAAATACCCCTTCTACTTTTAAACACGCTCTGTCAGGGGCTAATGGAGAGCGTCACAGCGCTCTCGACATTCCTCGGATGCCAAGAGCGCAGCCGAGGGCACCGTCATGGCCGCAGATGCCTTGCAAAAATGCCGTAGATGTATTGCTTCTGCTCTTTGTTTCCCCTTCACATGCGTCACTGCGAAGGGAAGGGTCAGAACGGGATTTGCATTTAGCTCAATTGCTGTCACCAATGAACGTCTCAGAATAACAAGGAGAAGTTACTTGATGGGCTGCAGAGCAATAAGCTACAAATAATGACCTGGGTTGTTTACTGTACAACTGTTTACTTTACACATAATTGAACTAGTATAGTAAGCTACTGTTTTAAAGTACAAACAACTATTTAGTCCAGTGTATCAAAACAATGTACTGTACAAGGTATTCTAGTACACAGTATCACCGATATGGCTCATATGCCTTCGAAAAGCAAGGATTTAAAACTATCGCGTAGAGAAACGGGAGGGGAGGGCTGCTTTACTTCAAAATGGGATTTATTAAAAGGTAAAAGGTGAAAGGAAAAGCGTAGGCATAAAGAAAAAAAAAATCTGAATCTGTTCAGAAGTTACTCACCACGTACATCGCGAACGAGCACGGCCTACAACCTGCACGCCAAGTTTCCAGCCTTCATTCAGTGTAGGTGTCCGAGGGCTCCGTGAAAAGATCACAAAAGGAGACAGAGAAAAAGAAGCGTGCGAGCCTGAGAAGCGACCCCCCCCCCCCTCTCTCTCTCTCTCTCTCTCTCTCTCTCTCTCTCTCTCTCTCTCTCTCTCTCTCTCTCTCTCTCTCTCTCTCTCTCTCTCTCTCTCAGTGTTCACCTATCATTTATGCGTTTCCCGGAATTTCTCCGCGTTAATCGGATTCGAAGTGAGCTCAGTACTTTACCATGATGTCGTAAATGAGGTCGTTGCATATTGGTACTTAATCGAAGCAGTAAAGCATCGAAAAACTGAGAAGCGGGGATTTTGGTCTCTCCATTGTTTCTCTCTCTCCCTTAACTCAGCCCCAGTGCTTTTCAATGATCATCTAAGCACTGGTTCTTTTTATTTACCTTTAAGCATTCTTGATTTATAGCTTCCAGTAAATGATGATTGCTACTGGGTTCCAATGGTCCAATCGGAGAACTTGTTCGAAGAATGCCGGGGACAAGCGAGATCTCGTAATGGCTAGAACGACGGCGCGTCAAAAATCGTTTTTCCTAAGCATTTCGCCAAGTAATTCTGAAAACTCGCGTTAATTTTTTCACGTCTTTACACGAAATCTACTGGCTGAATATTGCGGGCAACTTCGTTTACTCCTCTGTTTCCATTTTCCTCTCGTAATTAGCTCCCCATTTCTACATAAATCAGTCGCACTTAATTGGTTTCAGAACTTTTTACTTGCTTGGTACGCGCTGTGAGGTGAATTATTTTCGCTTAGCTTTTGTTTTTCCACGATTATCCGACTTGGGCTTTCCCTCTCGCTAACTCTCCCCTGTGGGGTTCTGAGAGAGCGACGGCGTCTGGCCCGGACTGAGCGCGCGAGACGGCACAGACAGACAGCACAGCAGCACTGGTGACCTCATCGGCGGCGAACGACGGGCGGTGGGAAAGAGTATGCCGCCGCCGCCGCCAGCGCCCGTGCATGGCCCACTTACTCCAACTTTTATTTTCGGGGTCCCAGCCCGGGCTGCTGCTCTCTGTCCGAGACTGGGCTCCGGCTCTTCACCCGCCGCCCTTCTTCCTCCCCAGCATATGCGAGAGTACCGGGGAGGGGGAGGGGGAGTGTAGGGGAGCGGGGAATTCGGGGTGACCGAGCAGCACTTCCGCTACCGGCAGTGAGGACTAGATCGGTCGCTGTTGGGCAGTGCACCCCTTTCGCTGTGGTAAGTGGGCGTGGCGGCGGCAGAGCGGAAGCGGTAGAGGGCAGAGGGGGCGGTGTTGTGAGCACGCGACGCTCTATTACGCATCCCGCGGCAAAAGTGACGGCAAACCGGAAGCGGCTCTCTGGCCGAACACTTTCGGGAGCTACGGTCGAGGGTTAATACAGTCTGGTGGATCGTAAGAAATGCGGGGCTGATTACGGAAATAAACAAATTCATAAATAGAATTTTCTCGCAGCACACTTCCTTCTCTAAGGGACGTGCTGGAACATTTTATTAAACTGTATTTAAGAGGGTTTAGAAGTTTAGGTGCCAAAATGCAGAAATTAATTCGAGGAAGAGATAGTATAGTAGCCTATATATAGATAATAATTTGAGAGAAGACTTCTTGTTTACAGCCTTAAAGAGATAACATTCTGCAAATGCAGGAGTTTCACTGATACTTTGTTCGTGGATGCTGACGGGGGCAGGAGGTTCCTCACCATCGTCTTCTGCTAACGTACTCAAATTGTGATGAAGCCGTGAAATTTTGCTGAGTTCCTCACCATGTTCCCACTGACATCAAACAACTAGGAATAAAATGGGCTAACGTACTCAAATTGTAATAAAGCCGTGCAATTTTGCCGAGTTCCTAACCATGTTCCTAATGATTTATCAAACAACTAGAAATAAACTGGTGTCTCCTTTGCTCTCACATTCATTGGGTAAAAAAACAAGATTAAACAGCTAATCAGGAAGCTATTCAAACCAATCTTAACTGGACAACTTATGTTGAATTGCGCCTTGCACGTTAAGACAAAAAAAAAAAAGAAAACTGTAGAGGAAAATATTTTCTTGATAAAGAGTGGCAGAATGGGATTATAAAACTTTAGTCATCCAACAGATGCACCATAGACGCCAGCCTGTTTGCCTAGACGGCCGCATTCGAGCCCTTCTTTTAAGAAGACTACAAATCAAGTCCGTTTCACGTTTAAACTCACGGTTAGAAGGAAGCCGGAGCCGGTCTCTGGCTTCTTTTAAATTTTTAAATTTAAATTTCTTTTTCAAACCTAAGCACCCCCTCCCCCCCCCCCCCCCCCCCCCTTACTGTCGGCATTGTGATCCTGAAAAAAAAGAAAAAAGAAATGAGAAGTGTTTAACGCTGCTGAACCGAATATAGAACGATAACCTTTGCCGCTGGTAACCGAGCGTTCTTCTTCTTCTTCTTATTTGTCTACTTATTTGCCTTCCTCTGCTTCGTCTTCATCTTCTTCTTCGTCTCCTTTGCGGCTGTTCAAGGTCATTCATGACTGCGGCAACGGACTACGCGACGGGCGGAAACCTGGCGTAGTATTGCTTTCGTAATAAAAGATTGGGGGGTGGGGGGGGGGGGGGGGGGGGGGGGAAGCTTAGAATCGAGTAAATACGGTATAAGCGAACGTTTCGTTTGGCTATCTGTGGATATACAGTTTTATCAAAAATATACAGCCCAAGGAGTTTACTTCTAATCCATGTAACGGGGTTACGCATCTCTTGTGTTCTCATTATCGCAGGCTACCAAACGTCTTATATCCTTGTCGAGCTTAGGTATTCTATAGAGTCCTTCCAAGAGTCCTATTAGAACGGTTATCAAACCCCTTGGTCTGTACATTTCTGACAAAGGCTGTACATGCAGGAGGAGTATTTAGCACTTGTTTAGATAAATTTTTGCCTCGTTTAGCTAAGTATTTATTGGGTTCTTTAGGCTTTAATTAGGTGATGGGAGCATTATTAAGATATTTAGTGCAACTTTGTCGGAGTATACGAAGAATACGACATACGGAGCGCAGTGTGAAGGACTGGCAGCTTCCCATGGGAATATACTGGTCACTGAGCTGGCGCAGGCTACGCAACAAAAAAAAAAAAAAAAAAAAAAAAAAAAATTAGAAAGGCGAAGTGGCGCACGCAGTTCTAAAGCAGTAATAGCCGGCGAAGCTTATCTCTTTGTCTCGGCCTGAACTCGAAACTCAGTGACGACGAGATGGCTTTTTTTTTTTTTTAATTTCAGAGTAGCTACTCGAACTCGGCTTCACAGCCACCTCATCGAAATCCAAAGAATGCAGACAGTAATGCTTCCGCATTAATAGGAAGAGAACAGTACCAGCAGCAGGCGAGAAAAGTGAACGAGTCTCTTTCAGAATGATTAACGCGGCCTGAAAGACCTTCGGACACAGTTTCGAAATGACTTTTGGGTGCCTGGTATCGAAATTATTTAACGAGAAACGGGAAAAGCTAGCGTAAAGCGACGGCATAGACGCGTCAGAGACAGGAAGGACCACGCCCTTTTTCCGCACGCTTCCGACTTGCTCTACGAGCACTTACTTCCCTGTCGGGCAGCGCACATCTCGTAACTGCGGCGGAGTAGTACGGTCGCCGAGCCACACTGCTGATTGCTTGCGCAAGCTCCCGCATGCAGAGCGCCGGCCGCCACCGTTCCCGCCGCTGCGCCATTCCGGGCTCCGGCGGGCCAAAAGGTTGCGAAAGAAAAATTTATCGCTCCCACCCTCCTCCTCCTAAACCGCTCCCTTCTCTCCTTGCCTCCTTATCCGGCCCTCATTCTCCAAATGAGAGCGACATTCCCCGCGTTTATTACCCCCCTTCTCACTGGGCACTCTCACCTTTCTCTTTCCCCAATTCCTCCTTCCGATTTCCCTCGACCTTCTTCCCCCGAGAAGCCCCCTGGCGACAGTTTCGCTTCGAATGAGTCAGCCCTCTGGTGTTTCCACGTAGACCCGAAACAGAGCCTCACGGGCAGCAGCCGCCGTTTTGCGCAATCCTTTCCCGTTTTCCTTTCCTTACGCAATTCTCTCCCCCCTTTCCCCAAACTCGCCGCTGCCGCTTCCCGGACCGTTCGTTCCCCGCGGAGGAAAACCCCCTTTTGGGGGATCGATGAGGGTCGTCCGCAGCCGTCGTCCGCCGCCAAGTCAGCAAGGCCGCTCCCGCCACCACCGCCTGCCTGTGATGCGGGGATTGCGCGACGTGGTCTTGCGTCACGTCACGTGCGCTCAAACGAGCGGAATGCGGGGCCCGCCGCCGAACGACCGAAACTAGAAAGCGCACCGCCTTACGTGCTGTATCGCGTCATCTGACGTCGTGACGATGTGGCCGCACTTTAGGCAAAAGTTCACCGGATATTTAGGCAAAAGATCCCGGCTATGCGACATAGATAATTTCCAGGGGTCCCTACACTCTTAATCTAGTTCCACTTATAACCGAAACGTATGTGGAACCAGATTAAAAGTGTATAGTCAGCGCCCATCCTGCGAAAGTTGCAGTACTTCTTTGCATATTAGTTACCTAATTACACCGCCTGCCTTGGCTCCCTCCTACCCCTGCTGTGCTTTGATTATCAATCATTCCAATCCATTGTGGTGCGATGTAGCACTCAAAATTACGGTACTCACAACAACTGCCACTATTCAACACGGAGCAGGAACATCACGCTCGGAAATAGGTGCAGCCCGTCGAAGAGCGGGAAATAGATGATGACACGCATAAAACGTGCTCAATACAGGTGAGAATACATTAATTCCAACAGACTGAACGAACTCGGTTAGAGAAGTGGCGGGCGCGGTGGAAATAGATTTGGGCGTTGTCTATGGACGAGCCGTAAACAACGACTGCGAAGGCAGAACAATCACAGTTATGCCTTTTCATTGAACAAAAGCACACCTCATTGTGTCGTCAGATGCCCAGAAATTCGGGACAGGGCATTTTAGTGAGATATCATAAAAACCTCCGTCCGCTGATATTTGTCGAGGCTTCTCCTTCATTGCGAAATAAAATAAAACACTGATCGCGAAGGGATTTCGATCACACGATGGCGCGATATCAGCTTCACTGGACACTGCATAAGACCACTACGCCATTTGTTTTTTTCAGCACGAAATTTATTACAGCTAAACAATGTTCTCCCTAATGACCGATTTAATCGATATTTATCTGAAGCTTGAAGGACCTTGACAACCGAGCATCGAACCCAAACCGAAGTGAAACCCGACCGACGTGTTAGCGATGCTAACCTAATACGCATTCGGGTTTTTTTTTTTTTTGTTCTTTTTTCAATGGGAAGTTCAGGAATGCAATCTCCTCGTGTATCGTAAAGTTTCCTTATAACATCAGCAAACTCTTACCACGGTAAGCTCGTAGTTTTTTGGTAATAACAATTTTATTATTTTATTATCGTCAAAAACATTTCAGGGTGGATTTCGATGACAGGTTTTAATATCCTATACGCGATAGCCGAGGACCAACACGTAAAGAAAGCTTTTGTTGCGCCGGGGAAACAGTATATATTTTTGTCACGCTACCTTACACTGTTCCACAGTTACTTCGAAATTTAAGCTGATATCCAAAAAAACTGTACTTGTTTCTTCGATGTGACGTAACTCTATATTCGTACAATGTCGGCGGGTAGGTGCGTCTTGAACGACAGGATACGTGCGTGCATGCTCAACTCAAATTGCGCTGCGATCTCCTTAGTGTGCAGTCAGCAAAAAAACGGTAACGGGATGCGTCGTGTTTGGCAGCGAAAAAATGTACTTTGACGGAGTCACGCAAACGATAGATGGATTTATTGAAAGGAAAAGGCAGAGAGGTTGGCCGGAATAATTCAAATCTGGCCTGCTACGAATCGAACGCAAACGAATCACCTAAACAGCTTGAGGGAACGCGCGATCTCCATCCACGATGCTTCGAATCAAATAACGATGATGCAGAGTTATTTACCTTAGCGCTTGAAACAAGCAAGGAGGAAATTAGTGACCCGTTCCAGAGCAGAAAGACGACTCCTGCGCGTCTATAATAAAACACTTCCACAATGATTGTTTGGTCTCGTCAAAGGAGATACGTCAATTTTCGCCTTCACTGCAACTCGGCGTGTAAACACGCGGTGGAAAGCATTTTACAAATATCCTCAGCATGTCGTTTCCTACCCTAGAGGTCACGTAAACAGCTATGCTTTATATATAATTTTAATCAAAGACGCATGCCTTTCATTTCTGAATTTTTGTTTGTTTGTTTTTTGTAAGCAGTGCTCTTTGAGGCTGCATTTTAAATAACAGTCGCCTTGCCCTGTCTTTATTTTCAATTTCGAGCACATTTTGATTAAATCGTGGATGCCGTTCGAAGAAGTCATCCGGAAAGGTCATTCGTTGAAACTCTAGTCCCATCCAAGTAAACACGTATCTGTCATCCGCGCCGTTTCCTTCCCGTCAACAACTCCTGAGACTCGTCATTCTGCGTGTGGTGTCAGGAAAACGACAAGAAGCCCTTCTTTAATCGACTGCAAGGGTACGGCAATCTGCACTGCCCATTAGCCAAGCTCTACGATTCCTTGAACAGAGCCATTTTCCAGAAGGAAGGAAAGGAAGGGCGGCGTTTTGGAGAAAGGAGCAATTTTCCCAAAGGAGAATACCGGGAAAGCGCTCCCGAATCAATATCAAGGTCGAGTGCATTCCCGAATACTTTTACACCAACTGAGTCACGGTATAATTAGTCACGTTTGTTATGGCTGTCCTTTCCTCGTCCCGAAAAGTCCCAAGAACGGAATGATCAAGTGACCCAGTCACTAGTCAAACCACTGTTTTTGTTCCTCTGATGCGTTCCGTCTCTCTTTCCCCAGATACCTCCCCATTCCCGAAAGCGCTTTCGCAGCCAAAGTTATTGCTTCCTCAACTTCTTTTCCCAGTAACAGAATAGCGTGATGACATTCTCTATCGGGGCCAAGGCCGCACGAAGGTCCTTTGCGCACTTTATCCCTTCGTGAGTCAGGAAGATGAGTCACGCGTATTCATTTCAGGAGTTTCCTTACACTACACCGTGACTCCCTGGAGCGAACGCGATACCTGACGCACAGTTAGGGCGATCGACCATTTTCCCTTTGTTGCTGTCACTCTCTCCTCGGCATATCACAGTCGCTTCCCCATTCCCCAATAACTTCTTCCGCCGCTGAAACTGTCGCTCCCCAAATATCCCTTCTCGATGGGATGGGGCTTTCAGCCATCGACCCGGGCCAGCCCAGCGCTGAGCGACGTGGAGAAAAACAAGGAAGAGAAGGCTCGCGCCAGTTTTTGCACTCTCCACCTCGACCTCTCCGCCTCGCGCAGATGCCACAGTCGAAGCGCCGGCGAGACGCGCGCAATACGTCTACATTGTAGCCGCCCGCGCCGCTTCGCCGGCCGTCTGGGTGCAGTTTGCTTTCTCTCGACGGCCGACCTCGAGCGCCGATTCTCTGCACTGCGGTGGATGCTTGGTCGCCTCCCTGGGCGAGTGAAGAATCGCCTGAGCGCATTACAGGCACTCGGGGGACAAAGTGAAACCGGTATACATCAATTAATCACCGCTTTGTGGCGAAAGAGCCCGCTGGCTCTGAAACGGGAGTTTTCATGGGCTACAAAAAAAAAAAAAATAATAATAATGATAATCATACTTTCATGGATCGTTTCCACGAGCCAATTGCATTGACCTCCCGCATTTCTACGGCACGACCCCCATCTCTCGCTTATTTCCGTCAGTGATCAAGGAATCCCTAATGTAGTCAAAATCATCAGCAGAGTTACGAGTTTGAACAAGAGCGGCATGAAAAGACCTCCCATAATCATTTTTTTTTTTCAGGAATAAATTCGTGTACGCACCGCCGAATCTGAGAAACAAGCCTAATTTGTATTTCCTATAGGAATAAAGCTTTGTGATCGATTACTTACCGTCACCGCAATGTCTGTTGTATTCTCTTCGTTTGTCCCACTGCTTTTACTGATCATCACGTCAACCCTTCATTAGCTGCATCTCAGTTTGCTGAACTATTTCGGCTTTCATCTCTGCAACCCGATAATTCCTCAGAGTTATGGGAAGGCAGTGTCAATCGATCCTTTTTTAACGCGCAGTCCCACAAGTGATGAGAGCTGAAGAGTTGAATATCTATTCTAGGTGACAGCAGAGGTTCGTCTCTCGTGAGAGCAGTGTGAGATTAGCCTGTCCTTCTGCTTATATACCTGGAAAATGAACGGCTGCTTAAAGAGGGCAGAGACGTGAACTTCTCCGTTTCACACTTTTCTCTTCTTTGGGATGATACGTTGTATAGAGTAAAGCTAACCTAGATGTTCATAAAGAACTTGCCAGTGGGCGATCTGAAATCTAAGTTTGCGTGAGGCCTATAGAAAAAAAAAAACTGCAGATGTTTAGCTGTTAGTTCATTCATTGTCATTTAGGATTCCCACAAGGCCTGATTAAGGTATGGTAAGGATTAAAACGATTGAACAGAGGCTATAAGCAGCTTTTCTTTTTTGGGCCGTCGCCGAATCTCGAATTTACCTGCGATGTCGCAATCATCATTCAACTGCAAAATCCGAGACAACAGTTGAATTAAAAATTATGTATCCAGCACGGATGAATACTGCGTGCTTACTTAGTGGTTACTATACGAAAGAATACTGCTCAAGAACGAACAAGCAGATGCCTCTCAAAGGAAGCTCTCCAACCAATAGCGTTAATCGATTCTTGCGACATCGTAGATCACCCTGTTGGAGTAGAGTGAAATGACAGGGCGTTATAGATGAAAGAGGATTCGCCAATGCTTAATCGGGTTAACGACATCGTCGTGAAAATCGCACTCGACGTCATCGGATGAAGGGCCTCCATTGAGAGGCATGTGCCGCTTTGTTTAGAGTAGTATTTGACTATAACCCCCCTCCTTTATATCGGCGGTTTAGCTGATTCGCAAGGACGCTAGCTTTTGCCAGTGTGCACGGAAATTCATAGACGGAACGCACATGGGAGGCCCTGGGCGAGAACGATGCGTGCCATGCCGCCGCTCCTTGTTTATATTGGCAACGGCGGACAGGGAATACCCGCCGACTCCGCTGGTGTTCCTCTTAGCGCAGTCTGGCTTCCTCTGTGCGCCAAAGCCGCCGCCCGCTATGCGGACCTTGAAGAACAGCTTGTAAGGGGCGGGACTGCCCTGTCGCGCAGTTTGACCCGAAGCGCCCACGCGCACTTCTTTCTTTAGCTGAGCCGAATGCAGTAGTGGGGATGGGTAGGGTGGGGCTCGGGAAAAAAATTAGCTGTGGCTTAGTTTGTGGTTAAACCTGGAGTTAGGCAAGAGCAATCTGCATTAATCAGTATAATCTTCTCAATCGAGCTGTTAACTCACGTATGAAGCAACGCGCACGCGCGTCGGTCAGCTTTGGCCGGCGATCATGCGAATGACGAACCCTGCCAATCACGAACAGGGACGGCGTTGACGCGGAGCCCTGAGCCTTTCGCTTTCATTTCCCTCCTTCTTAAACAAGGTAGTCTGATTCAACGGGCTAGAAACTATATTATGCCACGCATAACATAATCTTTTTCTTTTTTCGAAAAGTGTTGCTTGGCGCTCGCACCTATAGAAATATGACTGCCTTAGAAAAAATGGGATGTTTTGGACAACACTGCTCAGCAGCTGCGAGATATTACTCAAAGATACTCCTACGAAAATATATGGATGGGAATGATGTAAACTTCAAAAGTATAAAACAATTACTTAATATATATATATATATATATATAGTGCATGTATGTATGTATGTGGGCATGTGTATGTATGTATGTGTGCATGTGTGTGCGTATGTGTGTGCGTATGTGTGTGCATGTGTGCGTATGTGTGTGCGTGTGCGTGTGTGCGTGTGCGTGTGCGTGTGCGTGTGCGTGTGCGTGTGCGCGTGAGTGCGTGAGTGCGTGAGTGCGTGAGTGCGTGAGTGCGTGAGTGCGTGCGTGTGTGCGTGTGTGCGTGTGTGCGTGTGCGCGTGCGTGTGCGTGTGCGTGTGCGTGCGCGTGCGCGTGCGCGTGCGCGTGCGCGTGTGCGCGTGCGCGTGCGCGTGTGCGTGTGCGCGTGTGCGTGTGCGTGTGCGTGTGTGTGTGTGTGTGTGTGTGTGTGTGTGTGTGTGTGTGTGTGTGTGTGTGTGTGTGTGTGTGTGTGTGTGTGTGTGTGTGTGTGTGTGTGTGTGTGTGTGTTCAGAGAAGAACGGTAATCGAGGTGTCAATAAAATTTCTATATGTGGTGAGAAAATGTCTCGACGCAAAGATACGACGTAGTTTTCTCGGAAAAAACATGGTATATCACTACAGGTAGAAAACGCCGTTTTTGCCATTTCAAAAAGTGAAGGCTTGCAGGTCCGCTGCTAGTGTACTAAAATTTTGTAATCCATTATTTTATTCACTAATTCTATCCAACCTTTACTTTTATGGGAATTATTAAAAAAACTTCGTTTGTTGTTGTAGTTGATTTAGTAAACAAAAAAAAAAATCGCAAACGTTACTCCAGAATCAACGCGCTAGAAAAAAGTTCACTTTCAACCTTAAATACGAGCGTGATGCGTTGTTGTTAGCATTAAATCTTTATTTTTATTAATAAGATTATTTCCCTAATTTAAGACAAAATTGGGAGCTCTAGACCGCTAGGTGTGTTCTCCACAACGCATCAAATTCGTCCAGAATTCTAAAACAGTAAAAAAGGCGCAACTTTGATTCAATTAAAAAAACAATAACATCATAGATTTTAATGAAACTCCCTCTCAAGAAGCCTCACTGCCTCAGAAATATTATGGCCTGAAAAAGCGTTGCATTATGTCGTTTAAAATTATAAATATAAGCATAAAACTGAGCGCTGGCTTTGAAGATCGTCAATATTCAGCCCTACATTCTGGCATGACTCACTGAAACTTTTTCTCCGTATTACCCAGGCCTAGTTCTCTATTTATGTAAAAAGTGGAAGCTGTAGACTTGTTTGTCCTTTCCCCATATTATATTGAAATGAGCCAAAATTCAAAATTATCAAGAAATGGACAACTTTGACTAATTCAAAACCCTACTGCATCTCTGCTTTCTATCGAAGTCTCCTAAAGCATTCCTAAGTACTTTATAAACATTAGGTAGTAAAATGTATTGCGTTATGTAGGGCAAATATAAAAATGAATATGGGAATGAACGTATGTTTTCACTCTATAGAAGTGCTTGTGCATGGCTTCCCCTTAAGAAGTAGGAGTCAAAAGTTCGATATATTATTTGCGGCATTTTTTTACATTTTAACTTATGCAATATCCAAAGCATTCTAAATACTTATAAAGTCGTTTTCTGCTTGTTGGCAGTGTTGATGATATGCTGAAATTAATTCGCTATTTCTGGCAATTTCATGGGAGAAAGTGACGGTTGAACTTGCTCTCTAACCTACATTTTTATTTTGCTATTGATGCGAGGTGCTATGCTATTTAGCCCAGTTATTAACTATATCAATTCATTTCTCCTTTATGACAAAAACTGACAATACTCTATTCTTGAATACCATTTTTCTATTGTGCACATAATTCCAATCATAAGCAAAACGCTTTGCAGCATGATAGTTTGAATGGAATTTTATATATATTTTTTTATATAGTAGAAGCACGAATGAGCCGAGGTGACGAGCATTCTTGTCGACTGAGCCATCTAGCCCTGAAAAAAGGCGAGCCAGCACGGAGCGAACCCGCCGTCTACTTAAACTTCAGATTACGTACACTTCGTAGGTTAGATGGACGGCGGGTTCGCTCCACCAATGGGTGGCTATCAATGAGTAATTACTCAGTATTGAAAAGGAGCCTTGACGAGGTGGACCATAAGCTGGCAGAGGCTTACCAAAAAAAAAAAAAAAAAGAATGGTGCAGATTGCGTAAGCGACTCGTCGTTAAAAGTGTATCTGTATGCAGCCAAGGTTTGGACGGCGCATAGTTTCTGATATGTCGACTTTAAACTCTACCAGATATGAAGGCAAGGTTTTTGGACGGCGCATAACTTCCGATATGACGCCTTGAAACTCCAGCAGATGCGCATTTTTCCAAATAAAAATCGGGCGCGTCTGCACTTGTTGCGTCTCCTTTTCGCCCTTGCTTTTTTGTGCTCAGTGCCCCTTATGTGTATCCTATTTTCTCATACCGGTGTCCCTATACCCTTCAAGCTGTTCTGTGTTTCCACCAAGACTTTGCATTATATCTCTCTTTCCTTATTCTATCGCTCTTCCCTTATTGACTGCAGCCAGTGACAACTGAATTCGGTATACCACATCAAGATGACCCCGTGACACTGGGCGTAGTTTATAAACATCCGGGAAAACAAACTGTTCAGAGTGATACGCTTGTTTTTGGTCGGAGTGGAAAGCGATGCGTCATTGTCGGTGACATGTATACTTCACTGGAGAGGGTTGAGGTTTGGGCAACGTATAGAATACGCCTATTCAAAGAGCAGAACAAGTAGCCGCCCTCCCAACAGCTGTCGCGAGGCTTTAAAAAGCGCGCACGGGACACTGCCCAAGCACTTCCGCGTTCTCATTATTTCCACCGATGTTGCCAACGCCGCGCGGCGCGGTCACCAATGCCAACAGCGCGTGCTTTTGGCACAGGCCGACCGTGTTTTGCTTCTAGTGTTGAGGCCTCACTCCCAATCCAGACCCTCCTCCGTGTAAGAAAAGCATCTTCTACAGGTGCATCGTCTACTGCTGCTGCTTTGCAAAGTTCAGGTCAGAGAGCACTTTCGAATGCTTTCCACAGCATATAGGCCTGTTCCACACCGTCTGAAGTTGCAGAGTTATTGGGGTGAGGTCAGTATGATCTTCGTTCCGCGTGTGAACAGTACTGTCTCTCAAAAAGACAGTATAGTGTACAAGGTTATTACGCTTCTCTCGCCTCCGTTTCCATCTGTGCCGCTATATAAAATAAAAAGAAAAAGATAAATCGCGTATGTATATATCGCCCGCCGCAAAGGCTCCTAGTTCTCAGTGGAGTTGGCCGCGCTGCTAAGCACGAGTTAAAGAGCCACTGGAGAAATTGCAATTTTTAGTGTTCACGGAGCTCTGGCGGTAAGGACGTATTCTATATATACACATTAGAATGCTGACGTCTCCCCCCCCCCCCCCCCCCCTTTGTCTCGCTTTTCGAATAAAACGAATATGCTCCTCACAACTTATGATGTTCAAACATCATGAAACGTCATTCATGATAATTTTAGGAAGGGCTTGGTGCCAACATGTATGAAAACTACATTCCTTTTGAACAAACAAAAAACTACAGAATAATGTCATCTGGATGATAAAAGAAATAATGGTTTTTAAGAGAAAACAACACAAAACGGAGGGAGTGAACAGAAGGGGGGGGGGGGGGGGGGGGGGGGGCAAGAAACACTAATGAACCTGCCGTAGTGAAAGCATACAGTATGGGAGTAATGCTACGGGGTGATTTTAAGAATGTTAAATATTGGTACCAAAATGCGACACTACAAAAACTATTTGGCAAAACTTTCGCGAAATATTGCATCAGTAGCGAGGACTCCATACAGCCTCTTTAGAAATTAGGTCGCTGTAACAACTACAGGAGGAACTGCGAAAGCACTGTCATTATTTCTCTTCAATATTTACCCAAGCGCTTGGACAATATACCGACTATCGTGTTTTCCTTGTTGCTTAATTTAGGCCTCAACAAATCGCCGATAATCGAAACGATACTAAATACCTTTCTCGTTCGCTACGCCGAATGGTCCGGCAAAACACATCCCCAAAATTTTCAAGAAATCGCTCTAAGCACCCTCAGAAAATTGCCACACGACTGGAAGTGACCGAAGGTCACTCCAGCGCTGAAAGCAGGTATAATCAAGCACTTCGTACGGCACATAGGCACATTTTACCGCTCTGTACATCCGCCAGGATGCTTGAACGCGTTACATCTCAACACTTTTGCTTTTGATTGAACAATTAACCCCACAGCATCAACGACGAGAACACAGCTTCCGAGAGGCCTTTCAACTGCGCTCTTAAAAAAAAAAGAGGGCGGCGTCGGACGTGGGGAATCGTAACAATTTAACTCCTTTCTGCCACTTTGTGACTCTTATTGGCATAAAAGGAGTCATATAAGGAATCACTGGCTGCAACCCCCTACGCTGCGGGACTGTGACCCCTCGAAAGAGGTTATAACGAAACTGCTGGAGTGAAAGTCAATGGGCTGGAGTGAAGCCTGTGGCGGACATCTTGAGAGAGCAAGAAGTCGCCTACCATGCGCTTGGGAGCTCTGTTCGCCGGCGTTGCTAGTGTGTTTAAAGTGCTTAAAGGATCTTCAGGTTCTGATGCAATGCTATGGGCTATCAGGTGAGCCATACCGGACAATGCAACTACCATAAACAGTGCACGACTTTGCATCTGCCCTTGATAGTCAGCCAAACCGATTTCACATTCTGGGATTTCGAAAAAGCCTTCGATCGCGTATATCACAAAAATCTACTTCCTAAATAAAAGCCAATTATTAAGAATGACCACGTACTCGCGTGGACCGAAGTGTAGCTAGATGCCATGCCATCCACATCGATATACGCCCCGAGGGTTTCGCTTGTAAGCCCTTGTAACGAGGCTCTTGGAGGCAATACTGGAACATATAAGTAAACCAGAGAAAACGGAGGACCAGGTTTGTCATCTGCGATATTTTGAACACTGGAGATGCGCAACGAGCTCCGTTACAGGGTTTAGAAGCGAAACCCTTGGGCCGCATATTTTTGACAAAGGCTGTACATTCCAATTTCGACGCAGTCAGGCGCAGGCAACCCACATGGATAAGCTCTGTGTCCATCCGTATTTCTTGTTTTATTAATGACACATCCGTACTGACAATCTGAATAAACAGGGTTTTTTGCCGATCATTTTGTAATGAAGCACAAAATATCCTCTGCTCATGATCAAGCCGCACTTAACTCAACACACGCTAAAATGCAAATCTGGTCTTCCACGTGGCAAATGGCCGTCCAAACAAACAAACAAACAAAATAAGCTGCTGTGGTGACTGTAACTCGTAATAAAGAATCGCTAACTTCCACGGTATATCACGTCGGTAATAACTCCTGACCTTAGCTGGTACCTATCTGAACGTTATTTATTACACAGTGCTCCTCCCTAGACACTGCAGGGTATATTGCTACGTTTGGCGCCACGTATCAATATTAAAAACAATACAGTGCGGAAGCTTCTCTGCCCCAGAAGAACACCGGGAAAGTTCTCGCCCAAAGTGGGCGTTCGTTTACAAAACACATTTATGACCAGCACTAGCACACACTGCCAATATGTGGCATTAACAAACATTGCGAAACTATAGACGCCATCCATCCCAAATCCACAACTAAGGTTTGTCTACTCTCGTGTACCTAACGCACATCCCCCACTTGTCGTTCGCAGTCTGCGAAATTGGAAAAAAAAAAAAAAAAACTAGGAACTCGCATACAACGTGAAAAAATGATTTTTTTTTCTATGCAACGATGGAACAGGCTGAGATCAGAACGCTTACAATAAATATAAAAGGGCGCATTCAACGCCATTACTTCACAACAAAAAGGTTCTAGACTTCACTTAAAAAAAAAAAAAAAAAAAACGGGTTCAAGAACTCTTTTTTTTTTATTATTATTCTTGTATTGTACTTGGCTAGAATGCAATGGATGCCCGCATAGTTGAACGCGTGACCCTTAATTGACGCATTGTACGCACGCGCTTGTAAATAAATCTTGAATACGTTTTGTAGCATGATCTGTCCTTTTCTGACTTTGTCATCCTCCTTTTTTTTTTTTAAAGAAAGAAAACTCCTGTTTTCAGCAATTACATATAAGCCTCGTGTACTGCAGTGCGCAAATGTTTCACCGCTCGTTCATGCCTTTTTTTCTTTTTAGCTCCTTGTCTTGAGACCCTATTGCATATAAAGTTTTTCTATTTGTCAATAATTAGTATCACCGAAGTGCAAAACTTTGGTATGCGCTGCCTGTGCTTTTTGTTTCACAAGTTTACCTTTACTGTTTCAATTCTCATCTCGAAATGCGTTCATTTCGAATTCTTACCATTTTCACAATTTTTTCATCCACTCCCCTCCAGAACCAGGCTCAAGGTTGGTGGCATCGCAAAATAAATAAACAAATAAATAAATTGCGCTTTGCAGAAAATTGAATTTCTGACGTTCATTCCTTAAGGGAAAGCCCTAAACAACTACATAAAAGAAAAAACATGCGCTCAGTTTTAAATTTTTTTTTTATATTTCTAAATTGGTCTGGTTTGTGGGGTTTAACGTCCCAAAGCAACTCAGGCTATGAGAGACGCCGTAGTGGAGGACTCCGATAATTTCGACCACCTGGGGTTCTTTAACGTGCACTGACATCGCACAGCACACGGGCGCCTTGCCTTTCGCCTCCATCGAAAGGCTGCCGCCGAGGCCGGGATTCGATCCCGCGTCTTTGGGAATATATATTTCTAAATTGCATATTGCAGTACTTTATTTGTGCCCGATAGTTACGAAGTACTGAGAATCGCCTTCGGCAGTTTAACATAAATCTAAGCTATTATTTCTCTTTAATTCTAATCAAAATTGATCGATTTTTGACGTTCTTGAATTTTAGTCGATTTTGAAACAATGCGCAGAATGAACTTACCCATTTAGAGATACAAAATTTCTCCGAAATAAAGAACGGGACAAGCAAAATACAGTGAGAGAGTTTCAGCGGCATCACATCATTGTATAGTGCGAGAATGCAGGGTTGAAAATTGACTTTTCTCAGGACATGCGCCGATTTTTGTGTTTGTTTTTATAATTTTAATCAATATAAAAGCACATTTTTATTCCGCGATAATTGTGAAGTGCTGAGCATTGTTGAGAGAGACTTTAATAATAAGCGAAGGTAGTGTTTTTGAATTTTGGCTGAATTTGAACGGATGTAGACAAATTCTACTTGTCTAGAGACACAAATTTTGCCTGAAATAAATATTACCAGCATAATACTGAAACACCTTATTGCATCGCGCCAGAATATAGGGCTAAAAATTAGGTGCGTTTTTTTTTCTTCGTTTTTTTTTTTTTTTGCAATATGTCGCTCCTGCACCAAAGTTCTGTTTTTTTTCTTAAAAAAACTGTGGCCACAAAAATCGTTTTATAGCCTTCCCAAAAGTAAAAGTTGCATAGCTTCATTAAGTATAAAAAATTATGTATGACACAATTTTAGGCAGCAAGCAGCAAAACGCCAAACATAACTTTTTGAAATTGCAACAGATGTTTTCAGGATTTTTTTTTAGAGAGAAAGAGAACTAGAGCGAGTCTTGCATGCATATATATATATATATATATATATATATATATATGTGTGTGTGTGTGTGTGTGCGTGTGCGTGTGCGTGTGCGTGTGCGTGTGCGTGTGCGTGTGCGTGTGTGTGTGTGTGTGTGTGTGTGTGTGTGTGTGTGTGTGTGTGTGTGTGTGTGTGTGTGTGTGTGTGTGTGTGTGTGTGTGTGTGTGTGTGTGTGTGTGTGTGTGTACTGCTGTTTGCATTTAAATTCTGCCTTGACTGCAGCATGGTCTGCGATAAGCGTGTTGATTCGAAACGAATATGGTCATTCGACACTTTCCACGATAGGAGATTAGATAAGAGGAAGATAAATATACCGGTAGGAATCAACTCAATGTGGCAGCCTCAGTGACCACGGAACATTCTCGCGTAACGCTCACGATGTTCGTAACTTACACCCCGCGCCAGCTAATAGCATCTCAAGGACGGTCAGTCGGTAGAAATGAAGCAGTTCCTCGGTTCCGCCTCCGCTCATTCCATTATTTCTATTATTTTTTTGCTCCAAACATTTTTTCTACCTGTTATTTTTACCGCAACCCCTTAGCCCTCCGCTTCCTCCTAAAAAAAAAAAAAAAAAAAAAAAAAAAAAAAAAAAAAAAAAAATCGAACGCTCTTTAAGTGGGCCAAGTTCGTTCGGCACGTGCAAGCTCAGTACGCTATAAACGTTGTTTATTCAGAAGACGAAAACGAATGTCTCTCTTTCCTCTTCCTTAGCCTCCCCCTTCTGTTCTTGCGCTAAAGGCCTTCCGTGTTAGCTCCTGTTGTCTTTCAACGCCCGTTCTTTCCCCAGCTTCTGAGCTAAACAGGCGCCGTTTCCGAGAGGTCTGCGTGTATTTCCAATCCCCCGCTCTTATTCCTATCCTGTTTTTAATACATTTTTTCTTCTTTCCAACAGCTTCCTGTTCTGTTCGGCGCCCCGTTACTTTGTTGCTCGAGTCGTAGCTGCTGCCTGGGGTCCTCGGCGGAGCGAGAGTAAATAGAGGATCAGAAAAGCGCGGCGACTGTTTGTTGACAGATCCGCTAAACCCTCACCTTCTCGTGTGCGACCCACAGACTACCGCCAAGGTCATGTTGACGTCGAGTCGTCGACGTAAGAAAAACAGAGGCAACCCGTGTGGGAAAGTAATGCTTTTTCTTTTTTTGCTCTTCTTGTTTTGTTTGTTTATCTTTTGTTCTCTTTGCATCTGTCTGCGCTTATGTTCTCGTTTCCCGTTAGCAACTGTGGGAGTAGCAGCTAAGTATGTACAGCCCTGCTCGCACTAAATGGGAATAATTAGCACCTCTCCAGGGCAATGTGGGTGCAACTACAGCTCCAGCTTATTGCGAAAAAGAAAGGAAAACTAGGAAGTTCACTATGGAGCACGGTAATTTATTGTAAGCAGATGTATTAAGTCAGCCTCGACATCAAGTATGAGTTGCTGTCAGTCCTCAAGTATTAGTATAGTACTATGTTTCCTATAGCTATGGTGGAGCAGAGTGAACGAGGAAGCAGACGTGGAAGCTATATCCGATGTCCTCTCGCTTAGCACTGGAACTCTTCTCAGAGCTGTGGGTTAAGAGCGAGTGGAAAAGGAGAGATCATCGTGTGGTATTTATACATTTATTTATTTCAGGGTACTGCAGACCTTTTAGTTCAAGCAGGAGTGACATACAATATAGCAAACGCTCGATGTTATATATATATATATATATATATATATATATATATATATATATATATATAGAAAGCCAACAGTCGGCGAGGCCAAGGAAAGCGTTGGGGATGTTACTTTATGTCTTTTTTTTTAATGTTTACTTGGATAATCACAGAAATTAGTAATGTAATCTTGTTTAGGGGAAAGATAATTAAACACAAAGTAGAAGAAAAAACAACGTGCCGATGGTGGAACCGAACCCACGACCTCCGAATATCGCGTCCGGTGCTCTTCCAACTGAGCTACATCGGCCGCTGTCCCCCTGCTACTTGTTTGGGTATTTATGTTGTCTGTATACGAACCTTGAGAGTGTTCACCAGCGCCACCCTCAACCATAGCGGCGGACGTAGTACGTCCTTTGTTACCGCCAACGTCACGTAGAACGTGATCAAGAGCGAGGGCGGAAGTTGTGCTAGAACCCTCTTACGCTACCTATGGCTTCAAGACTGCCAGAACCGAGACCCCCGTAAGCTACAAGCACATTTCCCCTTAATTGATGTGCTTATATATATATATATATATATATATATATATATATATATATATATATATTGCCTTCGATATATATGCACCCTTGTTGACTTAAACATACGTTATGCCACCCTAATACTGCCTATTAAGACCAATACTGCATGCGACGTTTTGGTACCATTTGCAGGAAGTTCCAGCTAGTTTTGGTGCTACGTCATTAGAATGCGTGTATATTTGCAGTTTTTGTCTCGGTGATGCTTCAGCCATATCCTTAGTTTTGTTTCATTTGTTTGAGTTAACGAAAAAGCGCAATTCTATATTCTGAGGCGCCAACCTTGCCCCAGTGCTTAAACTCCATTTAAGATAAAGAAAAAAAAAAAAACAAATAAGGTTACCGAGAATGGCGTTACCACTTCGTAGGTCACGCTACTCGGTCTGATTATTCTGATTTTCTTTCTTTCTTCTTCTTTTTTTTTTTTTTTAATGGGGAAATATTGCGTTGAAACTCCCATCTGCAGATATGCGAAGCACTTCGAAAGCAATGATGGCTGTTGCAGTGACATTATATGGACGCCGAATCTTGCGAACAAGATTAGCCTTGTTGGCCCATTTCCCGAAAACATATTCAGTATCCATGCATAACGCCCTGCCGGGGTGGTGCAGTGGTAAGACGCCCGACTACTGTGCCGGAGTACCCGGGTTCGAACCCGACCACGGCGGCTGCGTTTCGATGGAGGCGAAACGGAGAGGCGTCCGTGTGCTGTGTGATGTCAGCGCACATTAAAGATCCCCAGGTGGTCGAAATTACTCCTCTCCGCTCCCCAAAAACATGCACCCCGTTTACCATGAGAGCCGGAGAAGTGATAGAGCAGCAGCGCTGCAAGCCCGTTTTGAGGGAAGACAGGACGTCTTATATACAGATGCCGCACAATGCGCGAACGGTAGGGGGACGTGTTTCAGTAGCAACTAGAGAAGACGGGGGCTCGGTAGTATGCTGCAGCACCAGAAATTCGACCACAACGGAGGCGGAAGAGATGGCCATCGCGCTAGCTCTAACGCAACAACAGGTCAAAATTATAGTTACAGACTCGAAATCAGCGATTAGAAACTTTGACGCGGGCCGTATTCGGCCATAGCAGCAAGAGTGTTGGCCAGTGGTTCACCACCGGCAGAGCAGGTCGCGCTCATTTGGACCACCGGCGCACCAGGGGTTGAGGGGGAACGAGAAAGCGCACGTACTGGCCCGAGGATTAGCTACATTCCGGGATCCCAGTTGACGACTTATGCGCAACCCCGTAACCCTTGCGCGATGAGGAGCCCCTGCAGTTCGACGATGACCTTAACACCTACCAAGATATCCTAAATCATTACAAATTAGGCAGATCAGTACTACCAAAAGCGTGTAAGCAATTCACCAAAAGCGAGGAGGTTATGTGCCGTAAGCTACAGACTGGAGTATTCCCGAACCCCCAGCTTTACAGCAAGTGGCACCCGGAAATTTTTAGCCCAGGTGCAAACGTTGCGATGACATAGCGGACATGATCCATATGATATGGACGTGTCCTAGATTTGGAGAACCTGACCGAACAGATGAGTCCTGGGAGGCACTACTTCTCAAGCAGGACGAAAAAGGGCAACGAGAAGCCATCCGTCTTGCCCTGGCCGCTGCTAAGATCCAAGGGATCCAGGTCGACGGCTGAGGGGGAGGACATGGTTGGGACAGAGCTTCGCCTCGGATCCTCACCAACCTTTTGACGGGTGCAATAAATGTTATTTCTCTCTCTCTCTCTCCTCTTTCTCTTTCCACTCTCACTCCACCTTCATTCCTTCCCTTACGGCGCGGTTGAGGTGTCCCCAGAAAACAAGTGAGACAGTTATTGCGCCTTTCCATTCCTGTGAACCAAATTATATATATATATATATATATATATATATATATATACATATATATATATATATATTATATATATATATATATATATATATATATATATACATATATATATATATATATATATATATATATATGTCCCGGAGCTTTCAGATTTTGATGAGGTTCAAAGCTTATACGTTGCAGCTCTTCAGCGAGCGTGGTTTGTACCGTTGTTATGGGGCTTGCACTGAGGAATGCATTATGATACGTGCTCTATATATAGGCCCAGTTTCTGTTTCATTCTGTGGGGGACACAAACGATGCAAGCATGCATTTCAATCAGCCTACGTCTTTTCGAACAAGTCAAATCACACTGCAGTCCCTCAGCACTGATTGCGCTACATTGGCACCCAAGAATTTACTTTTCTGTACGAGATTACAACCGTCTCGATGCTGGGAAGCCATTAAGTTCTCGAAAGAGTTAGCAACCTCTGAATGCGTGGGTGAAGATTCGCTCGAATGAAAAAAGTTCCTTCGCTGGGTGCAATGCGATGTCAGTGCACGTTAAAGAACCCCAGGTGGTCGAAATTTCCGGAGACCTCCACTACGGCGTCTCTCATAGCATTAGTCGCTTTGGGACGTTAAACCCCACAAAACCAACCAACCAAGCCTTGATTTCTCACCTTCAACGAGCCGAAAGCAAGAATGAAACAATGGCACGATAACAATGTAATAATACGCTAGTTCGAAACATATTGCGCAACATTTAGAGAGCGCGATATATTGTATCTCATCACACCCACTCCTTATCATACAAAGTGGACGGCCTCTACTTTGTTCTTTCGCTCATGCCACCGAACAGCAACCTTCCGTCGCCATGGAAACCAGGGTGCACTCCCACATCCAGTCAATGCGCTCGTGAGTGCTTAACAACTGCGTACGCCCCGCCGAGGTGAGGCAGTGGTAAGACGCCCGACTACTGTGCCGGAGTACCCGGGTTCGAACCCGACCTCTGCGGCTCCGTTTCGATGGAGGCGAAACGAAGAGGCGTCCGTGTGCTGTGCGATGTCAGCGCACGTTAAAGATCCCCAGACGGTCGAAATTACTCCGTAGCCCTCCACTGCGGCTCCTCTTTATCTGTCCACTTTCACTCCCACCTTCCTCCCTTCGCCAACAATTGAGACAGTTACCGCGCCTTTCCCTTCCTATAAATCAATCAATCAAATCAATCAACTGCGTACAGAAGTTATGTAAAATTGAAATGTTTCAATGGTGGGCACGTTGGCGCCGCAAGTATACTTAAGAGCGTTAAATTCCTACTGTAAATCAGTCATCAAGAAATACATCTATTGATTCATGAACTAGCCAGTAAGTTAATCAGCCCTACTTTATGTATTTGAGGTGAGGATTGCCCTCTCTGCACTTCGCTACGTATCAACCGAGGGGTCTGGAAAATAGACGGGCATAATATTCAAACCTGGACCTTCTACCGATAGCGCATTAATAATTGGTCTCACAACAATTCACTCACTGAGTAATAAACGTCTAGCACACCGGTCATTTGGTCGGTAAATGGGTGGTCATAATTATAGTCCGTCGGGGAATCACCCAAATAATCACCCAATGAGATAAGTACATTAATTACAAAGTCCCCCATATTTTGTGACAGTGATAGTAGTCTTATCATAGATGTGCCCTAGCCATCTTCGCTTGGAAGTGAGCCCTCACTGACCAAAGTTGGACCAAATGGAACCCACAAGAAATGGCAGTGGTTTATCCATAGCTAAGCGCAAGCTTTAGATGCGAAAGTTAGAAGTGCATTGCAATGAAATAGTATCCGTTAGGCCTATTACGCATGTCTGAGTCTACTTACAAGCTTGGACAGGTGCATTTAAACAGCTACGTATGCTGTAATGTCACCTTACAGACCTTTAGGCTTTTCTGGGCATATTAGGCTTACAAAAATAGTGCGTCTGCTTTCACTGTATACCATAAAGAGGCGTGACGGGCGCGGCCCGATCGTGCGCAGACAACACACATTGGTGTAATTACGCCTTCCTAAGCCTAATCTAGCGTGCTAGGCTTAGGAAGGCGTTAACTGCGCCCATATATAGACACGTCCAAGTTTGATTTCCTAACCTGATCATCACACAGGTTTAATTAGTGCTTAATTAGGCATAATTAGTTTTGACCTTCGGTCATAGTGATAGTGCACGTGGTCACTCGTAGCAAGTGATAGTAAAACTATGTATAACAAAGCTATAGGTTTGGTTGTTATGACAGCTACTGCGCCTTTCCTTTCCTGTGAACCAATTATCATTATTACTGTTATTATTATTATTATTATTATTATTATTATTATTATTATTATTATTATTATTATTATTATTATTATTATTATTATCATTATTACTGTTATTATTATCATTATTACTGTTATTATTATTATTATTATTATTATTATTATTATTATTATTATTATTATTATTATTATTATTATTATTATTATTATTATTAAGCCACTCTTTGGAGAACTATACTCGCCTCTCCTAGCTTAAGGCCCATTGGGACACCTGGCCTCAGTCTGAGCAATCGGAAAACTATTCTGCTTAACTTCCTAGCCTTTGCGATATGCTATTAGCCGAGACATACGTGGCACAACTGCTTTTGAAAGACATTTAAATTATATCAATTAGTGCTCGGAAAGCTTATCGAGATTTAGTTGCACTGACTTACCAAAAGTAACGCAAGCACTTCTACATATTTTTTTTTGTTTTCACACAAAGAATTAAATGCGTCGGTGGAAGCCTCCATATGTGTTCCCGGTTTCTTTTATTTATTATAGCTTCAAGAAAGGCATTGGAAATCATGCCCCGCTTCCCTGGCGCTATGGTCAAATTTTTGCTGCTACTAAATATACTGGCCTTATATGAACAAATCTGCGATTCAACTAATTACTCTTTAAATGACTGCTGCGAAGTAGTTAATGGCATTCCTTAGTCACCACGCCCCAATTGTAATTAGTTAAGTAATTAATGCAATGTAATTGTGAACGCAGAATTAAATGGTTGGTTTGGTTTGTTGGGTTTAACGTCCCAAAGCAACTCAGGCTATAAGAGACGCCGTAGTGGACTCCGGAAATTTCGACCACCTGGGGTTCTTTAGCGTGCACTGACATCGCACAGCACACGGGCGCCTTTTGCTTTTCGCCTCCATCGAAAAGCGGCCTCCGAGGCCGGGATTCGATCCCGCAACCTTGGGAACAGTAGTCGAGCGCCGTAACCACTGCGCCACCCCGGCGGGGCTATTAGCGGAAACTTATTGCGGCAGTTTACTTGCATGCTGTTAATTATGTGTGGCTGCGATCAGGCGAAAATTTCTTCCCTCCAAATGCTTTACGCCGCCTTAGACGACGGTGCTATTTCCTTCGGCGAAAGGTGGGATGCAATTAGCTGCCGTTCTGAAATGTCACATAGTTGCCGAGTTGAGCGACATTGTATACAAAATGTCTCAAAGTCAGGACATACGGCGAAGCATTCGTCAATTCATTAGGAAAACTTTAGGCGACATTCAACAAAATGTCTCGCCATTTAAAAATATCAGCCCGGCAGATGCACAGACGTAACTTTTCTTGTCAGCAGCCTGCTTTGAAAATTTAGAGCAAGGCAGCTATAATCATTCTCGGTATATTGCGAACAATGTAACAAATCTGCAAAGCATGTTTTGAACTTTCCGCAATACAAAAAGCGCGCGCGCGTGCGCCTACCGTTTAGGGAACTTAGTTTTCCGGCTAAAGCAAATGTGATATATCGCACTTTCAAGAAGTAATTTTCGCCTCATTTTCTAATTACGACTGCATTAAGGATCGGGAACTAAGGAAAACTTCATTGATAATGCCTGCAGTTAAGGCGAATGTAAAGGTTGAGGTTTAAAGGTGTCAAAATGCCCTGAATGAAAGCCAATGATTCATGATTGTAATTAAGAAAAAATTGTGTGTAATTGATCAATTAATTAACTGAAATATTTGAAAAACGCGTTCAAAGGTGTCAAGCTGCTCAGGATGAAAAGCCAGTGTTTTGGTGGTGCTAAGTATTGGTGTATAAATATAAATAAAAAATTTCAAAAAGAGAAAAGCCATCGTCCGCGTTTGTAGAAGGTTTCTCCTAGATCTTTTTTTTATTTTTGTTTCTTTTCGCGCTTGAATTGCAGCGTGGCAAACGGTATTTGACTATGTAAGCAAGAATTCAATGACGTCACTCCGGTCAGCCAAGGAGAGAGAGAGATAACGAAGAGGGAAGGCGGGGATGACAACCGGAATGTTTACAAACTTTAGAGCCAAGATTACGACCAAAGGCCTGCTGCCTGCCCTGAGCTAAATTTGACCGGTAAGAATGCGTCGGGAGGATTCCGACGAACTTCCTTCCGGCTACGCTAGACAGGCATCTGAACACGATAGGGCCGCGCCTTCATCACGCGTCATGTACACACCTACCGCTGGCAGCGGTCGCACTGTTTGTGTAAACAGTATCCATTGCGTGTGACTACGTACGCGCGTGACTGTATGTGTATTTACGTCTCTGCTCGCCCGCCGGATATCGGAGATACGGTATACGTATAGCGGTCGTCCGGTAGCCCGCCCGAGCGTCATTCCGCTCTTTGTCGTGCCGGGTACGGAAGGCCGCGTTCCACGTCTGAGCTCCATCCATTCAGGAAGCCTTGTAGGACTCGGGTCGCGTGGCGAGCCGTAGTGACGTGTACGGGAGGTCCCGTGATCTACGCTATACGTGGCTTGTGATACGCGTACACAGTAAGGGTCGATGTAAGCGCATACATATGTGGGCTCGCTGCCTCTGGATGAGAGAGAGGGTGGGAGAGTGGGGCTCGCATGTCTGCCGTCCTCTGTCACGTCTGTTGTCGGCGCGCTTTGACGTCGTTGTCTGGGTCAGAGAGGGTGAAAGCGTCCCATGTCATTGTTTCCTGTGTGTACGTGTGTGTGGTCACTCTTGCATGCCGCTTGTATGTGCGCTGCTGCGTTCCTGGCCTTTTCGTCACGAGCACCTAGAAAGCGAGCTCTCCTCCACCCTCTTGGCGTGAATACTCCGCGGCATTTTTCTAGAATAAATATAATTTTGGTTACGCAGCCGGTTCGACTTCAAGACGTTAATTATGGTAGTCGTCTATGGAGCATGTAGTTAATTAGTCTTTAAATGCGTTTCGTCTTTTAAGGCGAATTTAACACTTTACGGTCATCACGAAATATGCTGGTCTACACGACCTACGAAGTTCAACTTCGGGTCATTCTTTTTTTTTTTCTTTTTTTTTTTTACGTGTGTGAAGTTTTCTCTTACTTCCGGATTCTTTTACCACAGTACAAAAATAATAGTTCATTGACAATCATAAGCCTTAGTTGCACATGTGCCATTAAACCGATCACAAAACTCCTCTTACAAGTATATTCCATTCACAAGGGAAGCCAGCATACATGGCAAACTTACTTTTAAAAAGGAATTAAATTGCATTACTAATTACTTTGCTGGAAATCGCGGAAAAGTAATTAAATTACATTACTCATTACTTCTCCTTAAAAGTAATTAAATTACATTACAATTACTTCTAGTAATTAAATTACTTTCTACTTTCCATCCATGCAAAAACTAAGCAAAGCTAATAAACAAAACAAAAACTTGTTCTCCAGACGCGAAGCACACACATCCTTTCGTCTTCCCGCCAAATTCTGTCCCAGACAGCTATTTTTCCCTCTCTCCTACAGCACTTGCCATTACAAAAAAAAAAAGAAAACATGGGCGAACGGTCGTGAAATCACCGGCGAACCCAGCGTCTTGCTGGCCCGGAGCTGTCTCCGCAATTTGAAGGGCCCGAAGAAGCTAGGTTATTTATTGCTTCCGCAGTCCCAAGAACCAACGTCGGCACATTTGTGCTCACTGCTCAGTAATGCTCAAGCCACGGTGCCTCACGTCATGAACCCTTCTGCCCACCTCCCCCAACCCCGATCCTCCCTCGCCCCGTGGTGTTGAGTGTAACCAGGCACCACTGTGCCCTAGTCCACGCAACAGGGAGTGCCGCTGCGCCGCCCTCCCAACTAGTTTTCAGCTCCAGCCTTTTAGCACCCTTCGGGATTCCCTGACGCCTTGTATCCTGCTGCTTGGAGAATGGTTGCCCCTGCTACACACGAGGTCTCAGACGCACTGTTGTGCTGAATTCTGTCCCCCTTTGCCGATCCGTTACGCTGGCTTCGCTTGCCGCACGTCGTTCCTGCTTTCGCGGCACTCTACTTTGTTCTCTATTGAAGGAGTAGTGGCGCACTTTAGTAAAAGTAATTTCGAAAGGAATTAATTACTTTTGCTGCGAAATTACTGCCGAAAAGTAATTCATTGCATTACAAATTACCGAGAAAAGTAATTAAATTACAGTAATTTCTTTACTGTAATTCAATTACTGCCATGTCTGGAAGCTAGAAAGATCAAACTGGCAGTTTTTTTTTTTCATTTATTTATTTTTTGTATTTATTATTATTATTATTATTTTTTTTTTTTTTTTTGCTGAAGGTTCTGCATTTCTATCGGGCATTTCAACAGGCTGCCCGGAAAGAATACATAAGTAGAAAAAAAAAACTATGGATGGAAGAGAAGGGTATAGGCCATTTACAAACTACAATTACTACATGCTATAGAAAAAACACACGTTCGAGCAAGTACATATGCAAACTTTTCTAAGTGTCCTTTCGCTATCTTGTACACGGGAAGTCATTGTACAGCGCGTGCGCAGGAACGTACCAGCCCTATCACATGCGCGTAATGTTGTCAGCGAAAACTTTCTTTTTACATAATATATCCCCAGCCTACCGGACGATGACGGGCCATACCTTAAAACGTGCAAGAGCGTGCAGACACGACCGAGGGCACACATCACTCGGGTCTCTTTCTTTTTCTTTTATATAATGCGATAGTCTTTAAGCGCTCATACTCATAAGCGCTCTCGCCAGCCGGGGCCTGGACGTCCATTCCCGGGCCTCGGCAGGAGCGCAAAAGGTCGCCGACAAAGTGCCGACCACCTGGAGCAGCTGAGTGCAACCAAGATCATCAAATCACTGACAGATAGTTTTCTCTCTCTGGCGGTGACCGCGTCCATCCGTTACATCCAAAGGCTGGAAGAAGAAGACGAAGATGATGATGAATCAGTAGTAGTAGAAGTAGTGGTGGTGGTGGTGGTGGTGGTGGTGGTGGTGGTAGTAGTAGTAGTAGTAGTAGTAGTAGTAGTAGTAGAAGGAGGAGGAGGAGGAGGAGACGGTACCTGGCAGATGACATGACCGAGCACTAATTGGACGTAGGGCTATCCTGACATTAAGTTTGGCAGTAACTGCCAACTCTGGTCTCTCCTTTCATATGGGAGGGTGATATCACAATCAGCCTGTCAAAACCCTTGCATTCACGTTATCCCTAGGCCACGCAGGCACGTTCATGCGGCTCGGTTAAAGCGGGGCTGTAAGTGTTGGCTGATAGCTTACGCTATCGCATCATAGAAGATGGGAGTGAAAACAGAGAGAAAGAGGTGCCGTAGTGGAGGGCTTCGGATCAGCGCGCGATAGAGGCTTTCGTCTCATCGCACTTTAGTGATCCAAAGTGCCCCCTAGAATTCTTTTTTTTTTTTTTTTTCTGTCTTCATACTGGTCTCTAGGGGCTTTTAAATGACCCACGACCGTAAGAACAGCTCAATAGCTTCCCGACTCCGAGCGAGACTTCTCTTTTGTACAAAGGACGCGCTGCATGGCCAACCGAAGCTACCGTGAAAGCAAAGTCGCGTTGTCGGCCTTCTTTCGTGGCTACAAGAGCTTAAAGTTACTTAAAGTTGACAGAGAGAACCATCAGCCGCTCGTACTCGTTTCCGTCGCCGCCGAGCGTATTCCGGCCCAGCTCTCAGTGTCGTTTCTACGGAGGGACGTGCCGAGGATGTATTCCATTTGCTTAAAGGGACACTGCAATCAAGTCTATCGATTTCGACGCTAGAGTATTGGAGTGTCTTGAATTCAGGCGAACCCTGTCCAACGTCCACGGCGTCGGTGTCGGCATGTGTGTTCAGGCCGCCACCGTGTGTTGATGTGGGTTGGGCTCGGGGGTTAAGCTTTCACCGCAGCTTGGCCAAGAGGAAGCATAGCAGGACCAGCCATTTAGCAGTTAAGAAAACGTTTATGTACAACTTTTCACATAATTAGTTATGTACAAGTTGAAGGAGGAAATCGGAGCTGCTGGGAGATACAATTTCCACCGCTTAAACGCAGTCGGTTACGGACAATTCTCTTGCTGGGGAAATATATAGTTCATTTCATACAGTCCAGTCAGTGGGACAAATCAGATCACCCGAGGTGCCGCCCACTGCAGGAAGTGCTACTTGATTCTCCCGCACACCTGGTGGCGAGGGTCAACTTCCCTGTTGGAGATAGAGATGCTGTGCAGTTTGCTGACTGTGGAGTTTGAACACGAAGTTGAAACAGCCCGAGAAGTTGTTCTTTGGTGGAGGTCATTTCCCCAATGGTACTTACCGGAAAGTCGAACACCTGCCTGGAGCAGTTTGCGAGCGGGGTCGTTGCAAACTTCCTACCTTCACTTTGGGGAAATGCTTTTTTCTGCCCAATTAAAGCTGCTCATCGTTGCGCCTTCTAATTCGTCGACAAAGGGGATCGGGTTTACCGGTGTTGCCGCCGCTGGGTCCGTCAAGCGGGATTAAGCATGACGGGTCCCCTCATTTCCGTCCCCACAACAACAGACAGTGACGCCTGCCGTCGCCGCCGCGTCGCCTTGTCGCCGCCTTTGGTGGGAGCAGTATACGTGGCTCCCTCGTTTCCCAAACACTACCTGCGGCGGTCGGCAAGTGTCAGGTTGGAAATCAAACTAGCGCACTTCAAAACAAAGACACAGGATGATGTTTCCAAGATGGTTTACCAATTAGCCCGTTCCTCCACCCTTGCAAGTATCAGGTGAAGAGAGGAAAATTATCTCCACATTCGCAATGGAATGGAGTTCGATAAACTTTGAGGAGGAGGGGGGAAGTTGAGGGGTTTTGGGAACTGCTACCTGTTGCTTGGATGCCGTAAAGACACACTAGCTCGTCCTGCCCGATCGATGACCTTGATTTCAGTGTCTTCGTCCTCGGTGGTCTGAGTTGGCAGTTTTTTTCTTCCACTCTACTCTCAAAGGGAAAGTGATCACGTACGCAACGTGCAGCACGTCCATTATTTCTATTCGCGTTCGCCGTGGCGTTCAATTACCGCTTTCGTTTCACCACTTTCATCGCTTTATCAGTCCCATCTCTCCTCAGGCGGCATGCTCTCGGCCACTTCTGGTAGAAGTCGCCAGATTCCTCCTTTCTTACATCATTTTTTTTAATACTTTCAAACTGTAAAATAAGTGCTCGTTAAAGATTTGAAGTCGTAATAAAAAAAAATCTTGTCAGCTTCGCATGTGTTACTCTGTTACAGTCACCAAATAACCCACGCACTAATGTTGTCACCACGTTCATAACATCATTAAGAACAGTGACTAGGCCAGAACGACAGCAGAATAGCCCCAATTCGTCGCGTCATCCTAAGGTTGCGGCAAACTAGCGCCAAAGCGACTCCTCCTCCTGAGCTCTAGCAAGCGGAACGCGCGATTTGTTAAATGCGTAAGTGCGCACCCTTTTAGTCGGTGCGCCCCGCAATTCCATTTATTTTCTCTTTAGGGTTGCATCTTGGCGTTTTTCTTTCATTAAATGTTTCCGCGCTCCAGCTCCCCATACCAAGATGCATTGGCCAACGCAAATCCGGGTTTGACGCTCGCCGGCTTCCTCAGCGTTCCCGGTCGGCTGCCAGGACTTCCTTGGGGCCATTCGCCGGAGATACAGAGGCTTCTGGGCGCTTCCTTTTGTTTCTATGGCGCCGGTATCACATTTCCAGTCTCCGGATGCCACGAACCACGCGTACTCGTGAGAGACACCGGCTGAAGAGGGCAGAGAGAACAGCACAGCACCATGGTGATGAAAGGGGCAGTGGGGGTGGTGTGCTTGGTGAGCTGCCCTGGCTACCACCTGCGGTGTCTTTTGTCGCCAAGGGCGGCACGCTAGGCTCCCACAGGCTGTTGCGGCGGCTCTGGTGACGGCATCTGGTGGCGCGCACTTTTCGGGTGACTCGGCGGTCGGCGACGACCGGGAGGTGATGAGGCAACCCTTGCCGGCGACGCGGCGCGCGCGTGGGCAGTTTTTGCGGCTCGGAGCGCCAGTTGTTTCTTTTTTTTTTTTTTTTTTCTAAGGGTGCATTTTTTTTCTGGCGCCTTTCCCTCTCAAAAGTTGGCGCGGACACGTGTAATGGAGGTCGGGGGCACGTCGTCGGAGTCGTCGCCTCGCCCGGCGACATCGCATTCCTATTTATTGCCCGTAGAAAAGAACCGTTTTAATGAGGATCTGAAAGAAAGCGAAGATAGTGTGCTCAGAACGGGTCACGGGCCTTGTAAGGGCAGTGACGCGACGGTGTAACAGAACGAAGTGCTTGTGGTTTCCGGTAGTGTGTGGATTCGAGGTCTTTTTTTCATCGCAGTGTCAATTAAGTGCTTATTGGGCCAAGGGTAGAACGAAGAACAAGCAGAGCGAGATTGATATGCCTCATCGCAGTCCGCAGTTGTTAAGCCAGACAGTTAACACGAACGATGGGTCTCGTTCAGCTAAGCGCTGTTGTACTGATTTTGTAAGCAGTGAACGTGCGCAGTCCCGTACGTTTTGGGCACTCCACGCATGCGCATGTCATCAGATGAACTGTACATCTACATTGACGTCAAAGAAACACGTTAAGCCCAGAGAAATGCTGCTTCCTATCTCTGAGGTGTTCAGCAATTAACTAAATGTTGAAAGGCGGTCGACGTGAAAGTCAAAAATATCCACCATTATTCGAACCTTTCTTATCGACGTAATGACCAATTAATTTGGCTGTAAAGTTAGGGACTGTGTAATAGTTGCAAGCATGGTTTAATGTTTCCAAGCTCCAGATTTACTACGAGAGACGCCTTAGTAGAACGGGCCACGGATTTCTTTACGACCATCTTTGGTTCTGTAGAGTCCGATGAGATTGTGAAGTGCGTCGGCCTGTTTTTAGTTGGACGTTTCCGGGATAGGATATAGCGGCCATGGGCTGACGGCCTGAAGGACAGAATCGCGGAGTCTAGCAGCACATGGACGAATACCATAGCAGTCTATGTTATGCACTGCACGAATCCGAAGCTAAAACATGTTTCAAATATCGAATTTCTTACTACCCAAACTGCCGGTGCACATGACGACATCATACTTGGGGTGGCTTTCTAGAAAGAATACGCTTGGCGCCCGACAAAGATGTCCCAATTTAGTGCACTGAAGGACGTCATTTTTTTTTTATGTGCGAACAGATGTTAGTATTGCTCCATAACTACAACTACATCGCTATTGCCACGATCACCTTTGGAACGGCATCGTGTTGTTGGAACGTATACAGATACGTATAGAGGGGGTGCGCTCTTTGGAACGAGCCTATTCCACACTCATTTTAAAGTGACCCAACTAAGTTCCTGCTCGCAGTACATGAAGTCGCATACTATAACAGGCGACGCCAAGTTAGGACATCGATCCTCGTGATTCCGAGGCAATTAAATCATCAATGCTGCGGACAGCCTAACAGTTCGGAACCGCGGTTGAAGAACAAAGAAACAATAAAAGTGAAGCGAGTCCAAACTAAACCAAGCCACTAGGTCAGACTACGTCACCTCCAGGAGACGACTGCCATCATTAGTGTATATTTGCCCCCAGCGAGATTCCTATCGCAGTGGTTTGTGGCGCGACCGCAATGGCAGGTCAGATGACACATTGTGCGGCTGAGGGAATATGCCAGGTCTGAATAAATGCGGAACGCCTCAGCTGTATTTCGGATACAGCCAGTTTCTTAACATGGCGGGCCGCAGCAGTGTATACCCAAGGTGCGAAACTATAGGCTTCTAGTGCTTTCGTACCCGCTATAATTTTCTAGTCGTCATCAGTTTCCCTTTGGTAGGCTGTGCGGATTGAAAAACTTGGGAAAATCATTTTCGTCCTATATTTGAGAGCAATATCATAATCGCATGAAGAAATCGATATGGCTTGAAGGCAACCTTGATGAATGACTGCATTAAGCTAGTTGTCAGTTCCGTTTTTATGAAGTGGCGTAAAAGTTGGAAAATGGTAAAGCGCGTGATCTCTCTCTATATATGTACTTGAAAATGCAGAACTATAATATACTGCATTTTTGATGAATGCAATTTTGCACGTCAGTGCAACATTTCATTGCTGAGCTTCAGCTTTTTGCGAACTGTCCTGGAGATGATAGTAACTAAAGCCTTATATTGCCCCCTGAATTAACAGCCCCGCAGCTGCCTTGTTCCGGTTTCAGCCTTGCGGTTGTCAGTAACAGAGATACGCAAATAAGGCCGAGCGTTGTTGATGCTTTGGTGCATGCAATTTTTAATTTTATTATTACGACTTGCTCTTCAGGCAGAATTCTATATGGGCTGAACGCTCATTCAGTTGCCCAATACGTGTGGTCCGCTCAAGTTTCGCTGAACGTGGAGCAAAGTTCTGTAAACGCTAAATACCTAATATTCCTCAGGACGTACGTGGCCTTGCATGTTCCACCTAATGGAGTCAGCCTATTACTGCCATTAAACTCACGAATTAGGGAATTTTAGCAAGGTAGCTTTCCGGACAGCTCTTGTGCTCCTGCAGTGAAAGAGGTGCGGCAGATGAAGTCCACGACCTACGTAGGTCGTGATGCAGTCACTGGTGCGTGCTCAGCAGGCGTCCGTCTCCGGCAAGCTTAAACCTCTCCAGTTGAGGTGAACCACCCTGCTATTGCTTCGAAATGCCTTGACAATGGTCAACCCTACCTAGGGCCATCGTATTGAACACACTCCAATATTGGGTCACCGCTTCGGTGCTACCTGGAAGATGGGTTAACCCGATCAACATTCGGCGCACATCTTTTGAACGAGAGCGCGGAACTCGTCCGGCGAGATTGAACCAGCGTGCTAAGAGTTCGCTGCCTCAGCTCGCGGCAGTCATTAACACCAGTCCGCGAAAGGACGTCCACGTAGAGCGTGCCAAGCGGTCGCGGAGCCGTGAACCATTAGTTGCGGCGCACGGGGGCGTGAGTGGCGTCCGGAAATAACCGCCAGACGACACTCGAGGCTCCTATCCGTGTTGGCATTCGCCGCCCCGAGCGCGGTTGTGTTCCGTTTGCTGCGCTGTCACTTTTTCAGCAGAACCCGAGGGGAAATGAGGCACCGTGACTAGATCTGTACGACACGTGTGGCGCAGTTAGTCGGGGTTTGCAGCCGCTTTTGTTTGCCTCTTTTACTCATTTCTCAGTGAGCTGGCGGGGCGAGCGTTGTGGCGAAGTTGGCTACGGGGTTTCTCAAAAATTACTACGAGAGAAAAGAGGCACAAGCGTAGAAAGAGTACGTCGTGTACGCCACAGGAGAACGTTAGCAAATGTAAACTCCACATTTTGTTTTTAGCTAATCTTGAAACGAAAACCTAGACTCCATTGCCGATAGTGCTTTTTTTTTTTTGCTTTTTTTTATGTCCCGGCAGTTGCGAACCCCACCCAAGGCAGGATCCATGTGTCAGTCAATATTCGACGCTCATGTATGAGCAGAAATTTGGGGGCTAGCAGATTGTCTCGCCGCTTGCGACAGTCAGATGAACTGCTCAAAGTTGTTAAAAAAAATAATACAACACTGCTGAACCGAAAAAAGATTTGTGAAGCGCTTGCAACCATATTGTTTCTTAGCCAGTACAGCTCGTATAGATGGTCTCATCCGTTATTCCTCCGACACTCCAATAAAGTTAGAGCAAAATTTTGGTTCGCGAAGCCCGATCGTTCAAAGTTTCGTAACCGGAAGGTCTAAAAAGGTCTGGCTTCTGAGAGATTACTCAACCACGTTTCTGTTTTGACATGTTTTGACACGTTTCAGCAATCTAAGATATGCGTGACTAATTGGTTTGCTAAAAGACGCTTTTGAAAGTTGGTTTGTCTCGTGAAAGCGCCATACTTCTGTTCAAAGTTTGCCCTTTGCATCACTTCGGAGTTAGACGAATTGCAGCCCTGAATCTATCAGAAATTCTGAGAAACTAGGAAGTAAAAACACCGAGAACTGCCGGGGGCGAGCCACGCGTTACAAACCAGCGACATTGTGGGAAAATTCCATTTGATCGAGCACTGCGGCCCTGCGTCTTCGCCGAAATTCAGAATATTAGGACCCAGTTAGGAGTTTTCGCAATGATAGCTAATGACGAAGACGAGCATGGTTTTTGCGTGTAGCAGATACGTTCATCTTATCGCGTGCAGTTTTGAAGGGAAAAGCTTCAATGCCTAGCGGTCGTAAGTCGCAGCTTGTACGGATTCAACATATCCGACAAAAGCTGTGAGCGAAACCTATTCGGTATCGAAAGTGGGAAAGGAAGAAAAAGTGGGAAGTACCACATTCTGCTACGCAACTGGCACTAATCAGTAACTAATTAATTACATAATTATTCATAATTCTGCAGGCAATAGCTAATTAGTCGTTAATTAGTAATTGATCATTGATTGACATATGGCCATATAAGGCACGCATTCGCGCATACTGTGATGGGGCTCTGTAATTGGTCGAGACCTCTATGACGTCATCACGCCTCGGCCAATTAGCCGCCGCAAAAGCAGGACACATTTTGTCCACGACAGCATGAGCCAATAAAGGTTTTCACCTTAAAAACGTGGCTCTTGGCTCAATTAATGATAAGCGGCAGACAGTGTGGGAGTGAGTTGTCACGTCACGGGCAGACGACACATATCTGAAGCTGCAGTATGCTGCAGTAGGAAGGTAATGCAGGATCACTTCCTGGGTGATATGCACAAATAACGACCACTCAACTATAAAGCATGACCGACGATAAGTTTTCAAGTATTTGGAGCGGCATAGTGCCTAATTAGTTTGCTTGTAGTCATTAATTCTATCTCATCCGCCACATATCTTACTGGAGTGGTACGCTAGCACCACACAAGCAGACGACTCTACAACGTGTCGTCTGTTCACGCAAGGTCAGTGCCACCGTGTTACGCCGCCGTGAACCACCGCCAGATGGCTGCACCGTCTGCACGCAACGTGCAGGCGTAACCTACGTTCAACCATAACTATACAAATGAACAACAACGTTTGTGCAGCCAAGCAAGTAATGCATGGGAAATTTTCACGGCCTGCTGCTGTAATCACCGGCTCTGTCAGTGAATGCATGCGGAGCGACTGACCATATGGGGTGGGATATGGCTGCCAAGTGCATGCAGTCGGATGCGCGCCTTCCGTGGGATTTTCGGCGGTGGTTCGTTCTCCTCAATTTCGCACGAGTATTCGTTGTGCTCTTGGTGGGGCGAGCCTCAGCAGAGACGGAGTTGTAAATGAATGAGAAAGGCACGGGTAAAGGCTGCGTGCTATACCAGACCGTTACAACCGATTCTAGAAAGCTGTACGCGCGGTGCAAATGTTTTCAAACTTTGAAGCCTGACGCCATGGATACAAATAAACGGCATTCGTTACAATGGCAGATCAAAAGCCGCACATGTGTCGACTGATAGCTGAAGTAGCGACGCATAAGGCCAGATGCTATGACATTTACTCTGTTAGTAACATATTTTTATAAATTTTGACTATGTGCATGTGGGTACAACAAGTGTGTGTACATATATATGCTTTTCCGTTCTTCGATTAAATCAGTTGTCAGTTCTGCGCCGTCGTTGTCCACTTCTCCTCTTTGTCTCGTCTTTTTGCGCACGTATATTACTGTCCATCACGGTTCACCAACTCACCCCAATCAGCCGTTCTTCTACAGTAACATATACGTCTGCGCAATAGCTAAGGCGCACATCTGCGCGTTTTTAAAGGCTTCGCAGACCAGAGGTAGAGTAGAATACGTTGTAATACTCAAGACATCTTGGTTAGGCATAGCTATTATTGTGACCTTCTTTTATTTTTCGGAAACTTCTAAGCCTTGGACATCCGACCTAAGTGGGCAGACATTACTGATGGCACGCCGTATTTAATCGTACGCCGTACACCACTGTTGTACTACCAAATTTAATGTCACTCGAATCGAATGAACTATGCTTCTAATGAAATATCGGTTGCTACACGAAGAATTTTTAAAGGCATTTAGGCTCGAATTAAAGCTGCGGTCTATTCCTATTCGCATTGGGCCCGTACAGAATGTGCACACGCGGTGTACGAGACATGCAACGTAAACAATCAAAGCAAAAAAAAAAAAAAATAAATAATGTGCTCGTGACCAAAGTAAAAACTTCCCTTTCCTAAGTTTTCCTTTAAAAATGCTATTCATTGTTTCTTGTATTAAACTAGTCACGTAGTCGCTTGTCGCAATAATATATTACTCTAGGTCACAGCAACAGCCTTCGAGTGTAGCACTTTTGGACTTAGTATTTTTCTTTTTTTACTGGTTCCTCGTCCACGTGTGTTCATCTCGGAAATAGTGAAACATGTAAGAGAGTGGTTAACCTTTCGACCATAAATTGCATTATTCACGTGTCGCCGTGCGCCTCCGAGCCTTAAATCTGCACTCCGCCGTTTTAGTCATGTTTTATTTTTATTTTTTTCATTTATGGCATTCGTGGGTGACTTCATACTTGCCTTGAATCTTGCTGCGGAACCATTGCCGTAAATAACGCTTGGCGCCTATAATATCGCATAGGACAGTTGACGCTAAATCTTTCAGTCTGAAAGGGGTACAAACAATTCCCCATTTAAGGTCTTGTGCACGAGGAACAAAACTCATAGGTGGGCTTGGATTCTAGCATTTATTTATGTGACTAAATGTAACTCCTAATACGCGACAACAATCCACTGCCCCTAGAAAAATGGCACGCAGGCGGTGTTCACCCCCCCCCCTCCCCCCACCCTCTTTTTTTTAGATTTCTTTAGAAGATAGCATTATGTATAACTAAATATAACCACCAATGCGCGAAAACAATCTATTGAAAAATGGCACGCAGTCGGCTGACAACATCATGCAACGAAAGTTTTCTTTCTTCCCTGCCCTTCAAATTTCGGATGTCGCCTTTGAATCTAGGCCAGCCTATTTAAGTACGGCTAAATACATTATGCGCGCAAAAACTTCAGCGCGGTACGATAATAACTACATAGAACGCTACACAGAAGGTAACGTTAAAGCACGGTTATCTACCACCGGACGCGATATTCGGAGGTCGTGGGTTCGGTTCCCACCATCGGCACGTTGTTTTTCCTTCTACTTTGTGTTTAATTATTTTTCCCCTAAACAGATTACATTACTAATTTCTGTGATTATCCAAGTAAACATTAAAAAAAAAGACAAAGTACCATCCCCAACGCTTTCCTTGGCCTCGCCGACTGTTGGCTTCTTTCCTTCATGTATTATAACGAGCACCCTCATTTCCCCTTAATTGATCTGCTTGTAGCTTACGGGGGTCTCGGTTCTGGCAGTCTTGAAGCCATAGGTAGCGTAAGAGGGTTCTAGCACAGCTTTCGCCCTCGCTCTTGATCACGTTCTACGTGACGCTGGCGGTAACAAAGGACGTTCCACGTCCGCCGCTTTGGCTGAGGGTGGCGCTGGTGAACACTCTCAAGGTTCGTATACAGACAACATAAATACCCAAGCAAGTAGCAGGGGGGACAGCGGCCGATGTAGCTCAGTTGGTAGAGCACCGGACGCGATATTCGGAGGTCGTGGGTTCGGTTCCCACCATCGGCACGTTGTTTTTCCTTCTACTTTGTGTTTAATTATCTTTCCCCTAAACAGATTACATTACTAATTTCTGTGATTATCCAAGTAAACATTAAAAAAAAAATACATAAAGTACCATCCCCAACGCTTTCCTTGGCCTCGCCGACTGTTGGCTTCTTTCCTTCATGTATTATAACGAGCACCCTCATTTCCCCTTAATTGATCTGCTTGAAGGTTCGAAGAAGGCAGATGAGCTTAGGCGGCAAAGGACATGTTTATACCAGAATGTTAATAGGAAGTGTTGTTCGACGTCGGTGCATGCTAAAGAACAGGTGATAGAAATTTCCGGAACCCTCCACTACGGCGTGTCCATAGCCTGAGTCGACAAGCCAAGCGTCGGTCGCTTTCCAAGAAAAAGGAAATTCGTGCGACCATAACACAGACAACCATCCAACATACAGAGGTTGATAAAGCGAGTGTGTTTAGGTGCGAACACATCTGGTGCCCTTTTTGTTTGAGCTATACATTTGCGTTGATTTTCTTTTTCAATTTTTATTTCGCCCCGCATGCACCAGTAAAATGGTGAGATCAGCGAGAGACAGAGTTCTAACGTGCGTTTATTTTTTTGTGAATTTTTAACGATGCTTTCGAGACATGATTTAACAAATGTATGGAGATTTTTGCGAACTATTTGGTTAACGCCACAGTCACGCCGACATGGTGACACTAAAAATGACACCATCTGCTATCAGCCTGTATGTCATGACAGGCAGCAGAGTTCTTTAATACTGCCAGCTGCGAAACTTATCATAGAGCCCATGTTAGAAGAGGGGTGTCGTTTAAAATAATAATAATAATAATAATAATAATAATAATAATAATAATAATAATAATAATAATAATAATAATAATAATAATAATAATAATAATAATAATAATAATAATAATAATAATAATAATAATAATAATAATGTTTACTACAACGTGTACATATGGAATGAGGGAGCACAGCAGCAAAAGCTGTGGTAATGACATCTTGACAAGCCCGCAGGCCCCAAAACAATAGCAATGACCGCTTCACATTGGCAATGCAGAAAATATACAATCACAAAACATACACACTAAAATTAACATTAGTTTGCAGCAGACAACAGTCTTCATAGGAAGAGGATAATAAAACGAAAGAAAAAAATTATTACAACGCTAGCAGGAAAATATTGCACACTTTTAAATAGAGAAAAAAGTTTTCTAAGCTATTATTTATATGTGATTGATTCCAGTTTATATGCTTTGTATCCAGATCGTCTAATGTTCGTGGCAGTATGTTCTGTAATGTTTGGGGACCATGTGTTGTTCTGTATGTGAGAAGTATGGTCCTGGTCGTGTTCGTTTCTGAGTTTTATAGGGTTCACGTTCCCTGAAATGCCTAGAAGAATGGCGACGAGGGGGTGTTGTTACGACCAAGCATCCGCAATTGCGCGCTCTATTGTTCGCCTGTGGGCATGGATAAGTTTTGTGAATATGTGGTGATGGTCCAATGGCTCTAAGTGAGCCTGTTTCCAGGAATCCTGTTTTGTAAGCATGTTTTGCTTTGTGGACAACCTGCAAATGCCAAATTGACCCTGTCAAGAGAACGTCTGGAAAAACACAAAGAAACGTCCCCCTGCGGGAAATAGCAGGAAGTGCTTTCTTTCTTTTGTTCACCCTTCCAGTCGAGAAGTGCTATCCTCCAGTGATGAATGCCTCCTATCCAAAGGAGACGACAGAGTGACATGTCCGCTGACGTGCAGGACAAGAAAGGAGCATGACTCATACGGCCATTAAGTGATTTCCCGGGAATGCAGGAAAGATTTGCAATTGTCGAAAAGGGACAATGTTGGGAGCCCTATGCGGCGCCACGTGCACTCGGGTTTCTGAGAAGTAAAACCCCTTGTCAGAACCAGCCTGTGGTTTCTTTGCTGAAGAATAGAAATGTACCTCCTCTCCTCGCCGTTCCCAAGCTTTTCCCGCCAACAAGTGATCACGCCCAACGAATGAATGCCGGACCAGTCAGTGCTTCAGACCATCAGTGCAGTGATGTGTTCGATTGGATGCCGATACCTGAGGGGCGTGCCCTGGATTTGGTTGGTCAACATCTTCAGAGAGGGGCTGGACATAGGGGGGGTTTTAAGGACGCTGCAGAGCACGAAATGTCGCTCTGGGCCCTGGGTAAACGGCTCATCCAGTCGCTTCTCGCTATGAACTCTTAACGCTTGCCATTTTGCTGATGTACCCTTCTTTTTCGTGTAAATAATCTTGTAAATAAGTTTCTCAAAGTGCCATTAAACCTGCTTGTACATATTTCACCAACTTCGAAGATTCAATCCTACTTCAACCCCGAGTCTCTGCACGCTACCAAGTGAAGGCCGGGTCGACGTAGCCACAGCGTCACGACAGTGTCTCGTACACCTCACTCTCGGCCACTTTCGCATGCACTTGTGGACACGGCACCCGACAGATTCTGGATTGAGGGCGAGGTGGAGGCCGACGAAATGGCGGTCTCCGTCTGTGAAGTAAGCCGGTGGTCGCTGTGCACGGCACGCACATGTCAGCATCAGACCAGACCTGTGCGGCCGCCACTCAAGGAGGCAGCGTAGCCGGAAGCAGTTGGTCCCTTTGTTCCCCACAGAATCGTTATGAAAGGGAAGTAACGAAAGAAAATCCCCACAGAATCTTTATGAAGGGGAAGTAACGATCGCTGTGCCCGGCACGCGAAGAGACACTGGAAATGGACCCATTCTTCCCGATCGTCTTTGGCGGCGGTCGCACTCCGTGGCTTGACGAATTGGTAACACGACCCAACATGGTAATTGCAACCGGATGACATCAAGCTCTTCCCAGGGTAATACGTGATGACTGTGTCCCCGACCCGCTGTTGCCGTTCTTGACACCGCACGAGGAGAGGTCCATGCTAACCTCCGCCAGGCCGCTCCTTTCCGAGCGCTCTGTCCTGACAGGTGCGTCCAAGACGAGCTGGCAGGTTTAAAAAAACGGCGCGTCAGATTGGTCAAATTATGTGAGTCAACGGATAGTGGAGACCAGTGGAGACACGAGCGACCATGCAAGTAAAGTGTGCCTAGGTTGCAAGTGTTCAAATTGCTGCTGAATACACAACCACCCGGTAATAAAATAAGTTGGAGTGATGCTGTGGCTAAAGTTATTAGATGTAACACCCATAGAGGTGGTTAAAGCATAAAAAAAAAAGCCCTTTCAAGAGGCGATGACGAGAATTGCACAAATCTTTTACTGACCGCTTCCAGATGGCGCCAAAATTCGCAAACACCCTAAAGGCAAATACTAAAGGTGGTCGCTTTTTGGAGAGAAGTTGCAACCCGCACTCAAACTCTTTGATCCCAACACCGATGGGCGTTGCCAGCACTGTGAAGAGATCTGCGATATATATCACATGGTGTGGGCATGTGCGCAGAATCCTCACCTTCTCCCTACCCCTACCCGAGAGGCATGTGAGGCTGCCCTCCTAAACTGCTCCACACTGGAGGCCCACTGGACTGCGGACTCTCAAACTCGCTTTCTAAGCATTAAAATGTTTTGATCACTCCACAAATGATGTGCTTAAAAAGCTCCGATATCAGGTTTCCTTCACAGCTCAGTCGTCTGCTTGGATTTATTTGGATGCATTTATAGAAAATTTCGGGGATTAATTTAATGGGAGGAAGAGAGAAATCTTGACAACTATAAGGAAAGTATTGATTTAATATGGTAGGAAGCCTGAATCGAATCATCTGCCTGCCATAGTTCCGACCGGCACGCTGTAACGTGCCAATGCTCCGGATTACGGGTGTCGTATGTGTTTATGTTGTCTTGAAGCGCTGCTATGAGTGTTAGTGTGTTGTCCTTTTTTACTGATGCCTTGTTTATATAATCGCAAAAGCCTCTTAGCTGCTTAAATATTGGTCCTGTATGTTCGAGGTAAGAAGCTTTAGTAATATTTCTTATTGCACGTTTTTGAAGGAGTAACTTTGTAATGTTTTCTGCTGTTGTTGTTGCCCATCGAAAACAGTGAATTAAAAAGCATAATGTTAATAGTAAGTGGAAATACACGGAAATGTCGGCGTAGAGAATCTATTGTGCGTGATAGTTTGTTGACTAAATATTCTATGTGAACTTCCCATGTCATGTGCTCTGAGAAGTACACGCCTAACGTTTTCGCAGAGTGAGCAATTTCTATTTTCGTGCCACCGAGTACAAGAGAAGGCAGCTCGAATGCTTTATTTCTGGGATGGAAGAGAACGGCTTTTGTTTTACTGACATTGAGTTTTAAACTGTTTTGACACGCCCAGTGTTCAATTTTTTTCCAATGTTATGTTAGCCCGACTGGATAGCTCTATGCCTGAGTGACCAGAGAAAAACAGACTTGTATCATCAGCGTAAATAATGTGCTTTTGCAGATGAATCTATGGAAACAAGATCATTAATGTAGAGAATAAAAAGAAGGGGGCCTAAAAGACTGCCTTGTGGAACACCCGAGATGACTGGCTTGACTGTAGAGGAGAAACCGTTTATTTCAACATATTATGTCCTATTGGCTATGTAGGAAGATATTAAAGAGTAGGCTGTGCCCCGTGTGCCATACCTATCTAGTTTATTGAGTAAAGTTTTGTGGTTGATGCTGTCGAAAGTTTTCGAAAAATCTAAAAATATGCCTAAGACGAGTTTCTTTTCTTCAAGATTACTTAATATATATATTCTTTTTGAGCGTGAAGGGCAACCTGAGCAGATCTGTTTTTCCGAAACCCGAATTGAGCCGGGTTTAAAATATTTATGATAATAAGGGACGTAAGACGAGCAAGAATTAACTTTTCAAATATTTTTGAGAAGGTAGGCAGGATAGATATTGGGGGATAGTTGGAAAGGCCGTTTTTATCGCCTTTTTTTATAATAATTGCATGTTACGTGGGAACACGCCTTCTGATTAACATAAGTTGAAAATATGTGTCATGCAGTTTGATATATCAAGAATAACAAATTTTACTGGCATTATCTGAACATCCGCGCTATCCTCAGATTTGCTATTGTTAAAACTGTTGAAAGCCGCCACCACCTCTCCCTCTGAAATTGGATTAAAAAATATTTTTGAGTTATTTCGAGAATAGTTGAGCAGTACCTCTTCGCAAGATGACGAAGTTTGGGCAACAGAAGTGAAAAAATCATTGAAAGCGTTAGCGAGCTCATTTCGCTCAACCTCTATACCATCAAGAATAAGTTTGGTAATTGGTTCTGGTATATGCCCTATGATAGAGTTCAATTTCTTCCAACTCACCTCCAGGTAATTCATCGAGAAAACGAAGAGATTGTCATAATACAGCTTTTTTGCAGCTCGAAGCTCCTTTGTCACTATGTTTCTGAAAGATTTGAAAGCTTTCAATGCATCAGGACATTTCGTTTTTAGAAATTGGCTGTACAATTTGTCACGTTCTTAAATTCGGTTAAGTAGCGTACTGCTGATCCAAGGCTTACGAGCTCGCCGTGGACGTGTATGTATTTTGCGGGGAAAACAAGTAGAATATATGTGTTTGAATAATGTGATAAATTTATCGTACGCTGCTTCAAGATTAGTTTCGTAGAAAACGTCGCTCCAGTCCGCACCGACTATATGCTCCCGAAAGTTATAAAGCGTAAACGAATGGATGTATAAGCGTATAATTTCAAGCTCCTTTTAAGATTAGGCACATGGTTGACAGACAGAAATATAGCGGAGGTGATCGCTAATCAGCAGACTGATTACTGCGGATGTTAAGTTATTTTGGTTATTTGCAATGAAAACATTTAATAATGTTTCTGTTTCTTCTGTCCCTCTGGTTGGGGCATTTATAGTATTCATACAGCAGTGAACATTTCACAGTAATTAATTCCCACGTCGCAGTACTATTTGACAAGAGATTTATATTCAGGTCGCCTCCAAGGACAATATTCAACTTGTGCTGATTCGCAAATTCAAGAACAGAATCTAAAAAAGAAAAGAAAACACTCGCATTGCCGGAAGGAGGGCGGTAACACACAGCACACAGGTATGAGCGGACATTGAGAGTAAGTATCTCGTAATGGGCGCTAACTACACAAAATTAATCAAGAAGTTCACATTCTATGTCATTTTTAACCAACATGAATGCGCCACCACCTCGTTTAACCTCGCGATTCAAGCAGTAGCTCTTAAACGCTGGTATGCTGAACGCATCGTCTTCGTTACAGAACCAAGTTTCCGCAAACATAAGAACATGAATTGGCAGCTTCACTTCAGCAAGAAAAAATTCAATGTCATCTTGCTTCCCTCTTCCTGAGCGAAGATTAAAATGAACAGTATTTAAGGATTGCTGAAAATTTTCGCAGAAAGAAGCGAGGTCTGATGGACAGACTGGGCTTGACAGAAAAACAGACATTGAAAAGAAAAGCAGACAATAACTAGACAAATGTCAAAACGAAGATCGCATCATGCATTTTCCAGTTTGAAGATATCATCTAGGCTACGGATGACAGCTGCGCTCTCCCCTTCCGCTTTTCTGACAAATACACGACCGCCAGCATGCCGCGTGAAACGATAACCGTTTGCGGCTGCCCAGTCTCGACTTAGCTGCAAAAGGTTTCTGTTGTACCTAGTCAGGTTTTCGGATATGGAAGCAGATGCCTCCGCAACTCGCGAAGCTTTTCGTCCTTCGAGCCATTTGTCACGAAGCGGTTGTTTAGAGAACCGCACTAGAATTGCGGGAATTTTTCCCACCTTAGCAGGAAGTCTAGCTGTGGACATTGTCGATATCGCTCGGTTGCAGATCTGGCAATTTGATTGCTTTGGCGATGCTGTTCAGTTCGGTTAGCAAGTCTTCATTTGGGAAAACGGGAACACAGTGATCCTCAATGTTGTTCTTCCAAGTGTATAGCTCTCGCTCATTTAATGAAATTTTCAGTTGCTCAACGGTGTTTTTGTCGCAGCTTGTCTGCTTCAGCTTCTGGACACGTTGTTTAAGGCTGCCTATCTCTTTGTCCTGCTGTTCCTGCTTTGCTAGGATGGCATCGTATTTAGCTGACCTCATTTCGATAGATGCCTTTACCCCGTCGACGTGAGACGGCTAACCCGAAAGCGCGTCCAGCTTTTGAACGATATCTGCAAGACTTGCAGCGAGTTCTTCATCAAGAGACACTTCCCCCTCGGCCTTCGAAATTGCGGCAAGGCACGCATGGCCACGCTTTGCGATCGGCTTCACCTTTAGATTTGAAGGTTGCCACCGACCACCCTGAGCAATTACCAATATCGTAGCTGCACTTACATTCGGCACACGGCAGGACTCGGTGACCAGGCGGTGCAGCTTCTTCACAAGGTGGGCATATCTCAAGCACGTTGAAACACAGTCCACGAATAATAAGCACAAACAACAAAGCACGGTGGCAGCAGCGGCGGCGACACAGAGATTAAATTAAGCAAATAAGAAACACCGTATAGCATCAACCTGGAAAGCGAAGTAGGTGCGAATTAGGTGGGCGTCCTTGCTCTGCCGCCGCTGCCGCCAAAATGTCTCGTTTGCGATAACAGCGCCACCAAGTGCAAAGCACGACCAGCGCGTCGGTAATGTGACGTCAGCCGCCAATCCAGTCCACGTAAGCCTGATGCAGGTATTGCTGAAAAGGCTTGGTTCCCGCCTGGGAAGGTGAAATACCGCAACAATGATGAGTGGGCACGCGGGCGCCTGATTTCACTTGCCGCCGGTAATCCAACTCCGAGGCGAGAAACAGAGGAAGCGAAATTTACCGATAGGGTTCAGCGCGTGCAAACCTATACTTTTCCCAGCCGGTTAGTTGACCAACAACTTGGTGTTAGTTCGACCTGCCTCTTCTCTTATTTTGTTTTTTTTTTTCTTGTCCACCGGCTCCTGTTTTCTAAAATGCATTCTCCTGCCGTGGCTGCGTCTATTCGCTTTCATGTTTTGCTTCGTAGACCTTGAAACACAAGTATATATGCGAAAGTATATAGTACGAAGAGAGCCAGAAATAATTTGCCGGAGCTCTAGTTTCACCTTGGGCTACGAGTCTTGCGATTGTTGCGGTAGTATCGTGCCCGCAATTTCAACGACCAACCGCCTGATCGTTCGTTCAATTAAAATCAAACCAATATTAAATAACATCGAGTTCTGGTCTACAAGAAAAGAGTTGTCACCTCGAAAATTAAACGAAAGCACGATTCCTCAACGGGATGGCTGACTTACGCGATTTAAGCACTGCTTTCTGTCGGGCTTTGGCAGTGGTGGAAACAAATTCCAATATCACGACCATCACCTTTGTCGATTTGGTTAATTGTTGTGTTTTTTTTTTTTTTTTTCGTTCTTTCTTCCTTCGTGTAGGCTGGGAACTCCGGAAGACTGGTTACTGATCTCCATCCGGTGGTTAGACGGCGCATTACCGCGATGCAAGGCGAGCGCTATACTCTGCAGTCACCGGAAGTTGGACCACTCATGCCGAATCCGGTTGTCTGCAATGTATTTCAGTGGAAAAAGTCGCGCAGTATCGGCTTTTTCTTCATAGCGTTTAGCGTTGTTCTCGTGGAATATCCGCAGTTGAGTTTCCCCTTCATGTGGCTATGTTGGGAAAACACTCATTGATGATGAAATCGGGAGTTCTTGATGGATTGATGTTTCGGACTCGCAAACGTTCAGATTACTAAGTGACAGGAAAGGAAGGTTAATTATTTATTTAGAACGTAAATAAAACAAGAATAAACGCAAGAAAACTACCCTTGTCAGATGGGAAGGTCGACTTGACACCCTAAAGTGCCGTGCCCTAGAGTCCTACATAACTACTGATCAACCCATCATCATCCATTCAACACACCTGACATCCCCCTTACCCCTTTCCCCAAGGCCAAGGGGGGTCTGGGGAGCATTACGGCTGCAGCCTACATCAGACGCGAAGACGGTCTGCAGCGCCATCGTGGCATTGAGCCAACGAGCCAGACCTTCATGATCGATCACACAACAGCTAGGTGTCACCAAGGGCGACCATCCCCTGTGATCGAGTCATTTTACATGACTGGATCGTTCATTAAACAAAATCAGACCTGGTTTAACCTAGCCTTCTGTTTCCGCTCTTGACGGGTACAGCAACCAATACGAAATCAAACAACAAATCGATGTTTAGGGAAAGGAAAATAAGGTTTCGGTTAGCTACTCCAAGTCTGGGGAAAGGATATTAACTAATCAAATACTTTGGAAAGGAGAGGTCTCAAGCAAACATACAAACAGCACTGAAGTAACTGCATTCCCTTCCCCTACGTTCTCTCTCCCGCATACGTGCATACGGGGCAAGCCTATGCCGCGGGAACAATCGCTTAAGTTTCTTTATAAAAAAAAAAAAAAAAAAAAAGCTGTCCCTGAGGGGTGCAACGCTCCGTGTCAACTCTACTTTAACCAGGCGCCTCTTCTGAGCACGCAAAGCTGTAGTGGTCAGCAAGGGCACACCTGCGTTCTCACAAAATGCTATGCACATGAGCAGAGCGAATGACGCGCACATAGTGAACGGGAAGGCGTAAAAAAAAAAAAAAAACGTCCACTGGTCACAGAAATTACATTCAACACTGTGGACATTGCACAAAGCTGCGCGCTGGAGTGACAGCTATGGTAGGAAGGCAAGACGGTGAGGGAACGAGCGCTCTGGAGCGGCGGGGGCCGCAGGCAACAATAGAGCAGCCACAGAGCCTCCGTGATCGAGAACAGGTGCACACTGAGCAGCTACTTCGCGCCGTACACTCTTTGTGAAAGACCGAATGGCGCATCAGAAAGTTCAGTGAACTTCACAATCCGCTGTTATGTGAAAGGAATAGTGAGCATTGCTTGGAGAACAGTGTAAATACAGAGAAATCGAGGGAGACAGGCAGGCAAGTTTCACCCAGAGATGGTACTTGGCTTGGCACAGGAATGCTGGTGAATTGCTGCAAGCAAGTGTTCCGGGTTTAGCATCCACCATACAGAACCTGTATTATTCTCAGAATAACAGCTTGAGGGGCGAGTTGGTGCTGCACAGTACCCAGAAATGCTGTGCGCGTTCAGTTTCATATTACAGTTGGTAGTGTGTGCCTGTGTTGTGTTTCTATTCATGTGTTTGTGTTAATAGCGCCGCATTTCTGGGTACTCTTAACACCCGGAAGGTACTTCAGGAATGTGGTGAATGACTGACCTTCACTTATGAGTTGCCTATACATCAGTTCAGTCGTTCAGTTGTGTCCGACTCTTCGTGACCCTATGGACCATGTCACGCCACGCTTTCCGGTCTCTCACTATCTTTTTAACATCACATAACTTCATCTGCAGTGCCTCGAGAATGCCATCTAATGCCTATAGATAATGCTTTCCAATTTTCAAGTTTAAAATTGATCTTTAAGGAAGAACACGTTTGCTGTTGAGAAACCTGCGTGGTGATAACTTATCAAGAAACAGCCCTTTTCTTTGTCCGGTATCGCGTGAATCTAGATATGTGAAATCCGCACGCTCTGTCCTCTACGAGCTCCCTCTATCATGGTACATGGTTTATATCAGACAAACCGGCAGATGTCATTCATATTCGGCTTAGGAAGCCGAATAAACCACTCTCAGAATCAGAGTATTCGTAATGCACTCCCAAGAATGCACTAAAGAAAACGCAAAAGTGTCAGACCATTAGTCGCACACACGCGCATTCTATTCAATGACAAAAATGAAAACTAGAATTAATTGAGGCATAGCATAATTAAAAAAAAAGGCAAAGGGAATGCATCACTCAACCATCAATACTCATAGTATAGGAAAAGAAATAGCATTTCTTCATAGTACTTGATGTGCTCGTTTTGGTTTTTTGAAGGGCTTTTATGTTTTCACAGCTATCCTGCACTACTATCGATTGGGAGGGTTCTTAGCCTTTGACGTATGATTTTAGTTCCATTGTTGGCACTCTGCGCTTGTGCGCGGGAGCAATGGGTCAAGTGCTGTTACCTATAAATGTGTTTTGGCTTCCGAAATAAAGTATATTTGTGGGTAAGCACTTGTCTTCGTGAATCTTGGTCTGCTGTCCGTCGTCCCTTCGCACTGTGTCCTACATAATGAGTTATTTGACATCGTGCTTGGCCGCCCTTACAGCATGCTGCTTAACGCGTTTTTCCTTCGACAAGCATTTTCTGCGTGCAAGGCATATCGGTTTTTTAGAACAAAAATAGCTGATAGGCGAGCATCTTGAACTTAGTTCAGCGATGGAAAATGTAACGCTCGTAACCCAAAGGTCATTTCGTTAACTCACCGAAACAGCTACTCTAACCTAGATCGACGCTTATCGCATCCACAAAGCCCGATTTCCATCCGCACAGCGTTGCAAGTGAAAGTCATTTCTTTACCTAAGAGCGGAGACACGTGAGAAAGAGGCAACTAATCACGGACTCTGTGCCAACCACAGGGCGAGCAGGGAGCATTATTGTTTTTATGCACGTTTATTCCCCTCCCTAAAAAATATCTGGAGCAGCTAATGGCACACATTTCCGGAACAAAGAGAGAGATAGAGAGAGAGAGAGAAATAATTCGTCCAGCCGTTCTTCCGAAGACGGAGTGCCCTAGGCGAAAGTGCTAGACTTTTTTAAAATGAAACTGCCCCCCCCCCCCCCCCAGCCCTTCCCCTTTGCCAATAAAGAAAGTTCATTCGAGTGTCGCAAAACAATCGAAACACCGAGTGTTGTTTGGTTCAAAATTCATGTATTCATTCGCAAATTGCCGACTGCTGCCTGCTCTGGAATAGCTAACTGTGAATGTTGACTGCAAATGTTTATTATGCTTTATTTGCTGTTTGTGACATGAGTGCCGATCAGGTCAGGAATCGGGGCCGAGTATACATAATCACCGCATGGCGATGTGATAGGCAGACGGCTAAGGGTAGCCTTCAGCAGAAGTATCAAAGTTTAATGTTTGTTTTACATATTTACAAAAGTTTAGACAATACGTGCGACCACGATTAATGAGGCCAAAGGAAAAAAAAGTGTGTTTGTGGCAAGAGGTGGGGGGGACACCCACACCAGACCACACGTATACGTACACACAATCCCAGCAAACCGTGCCGAGTACGCGGTGCACCTGGGATAAATAGCGTAAAATGCGTACAAGTCCAGCAGTAACCTGGGCGGCAGTGTTTGCGACCGAACTGCCCAAACGCTGGATCGCGGCCGCTGTCGTTCAAAAAGAAAAAAAAAATGCGCTGGATTTGTTTATTCGCGAATGTAGTAAGACGTAGGATGCATGAACATCACAAATAAATCACCACTGAAGACCGTACACCAAGCGGAGAAGCGCTTGGGCAAACAAACATAAAGAAAGCTTATTCACACGAAGGAATACGGGCATTGCTGTGCGGTGGCAAAAGCGCGATGTCGGCTGTCAGCGGAGCCTTGGTTACCAGGAAGGATCTAGGGTCGGTCGCTGTCGGTCCGTCGATGAGCGTACGTGTAGCTGGACTCAGCTACGCGCCGCTCCGTGCTGGCGCCTTCCAGTCGCGAGCTGCCTCGGTTTTAGTAGTGGAGCTATCCAGGCCGAAAAAGTTCTCGAGTTCTACGGGGCGAACTATGCGGTGGGAAACGAGAGTCCTGACGTGTTCAGCTGGGAAAGGACTACCTGCGCTTCGCAATAGCCGATCAAGGGCAAGCGGCGGATGTATACCCCGCCGCCGCCGCTCGGGTGTCCATCCGCCGACTCTCTGAAGAGTACGAGAGCGTGCGAACAGCGCATCGGAACCTGCGCAGGCAGCCAGCGCCACGCCGGCACCTCTGCGGTTTCAGGGAATGAACACGTGGAACGCCTTTCTCATGCGTCGGGTTGCTGTTATTAGCAGCCGCCGAGTCTCGTAAAACGAAAAGTAATAACAATGCGGCGATGGTGATGGTGAAAACTTAGAGATATTACAAATCCTGTTTATTTACGAGCCAGTGATGGAGGCTGGAAGACGGCGCGGCAGTTCTGTGCGTCATTTTGCCATTCCTTCCGATGTTGCAAACAGCGTTACAAACAGAGCGATGTCGAAGGATCGCATTAATCTAACCTAAATCACCGACGTGGAAAGATTTCGTGCTGTCAGTAAACAGTTGGATACATTGTTCTGCCTCGTTAGATGGAGTCAAATAGACCTATTTCTGGTAGCGTCCTGCTCATGCGCCAAGTCGTCTCGTTCCGCCATTTTTGCAGTTGGGGCTTATCATGATTTCTGCAGCATTGTACTCTGCGCAGCTTTCCTATTCTTTTCCGTGGTGTTGCCACCTGCAGTGCTGAAAACAAGGACGGCATAGGAAAGGAAAATTTACTTTTGAAATCGAATATATATGGACCTTTTCAAGTAGCGCTACTGTGTATGTGCGAAGACTCCTCGGTCGCCATTTTCACTGGGATGCCAAGCGAAAGAAAAACGGATTCGTTGCACGTGATTATCCACGCGATTGAACTGCGTGGATAATCACCAGGCCTTCGGAATGTATACGCATTGCATTGCCTCCGCCTCCTCCAGCTCGCCTCAAGCAAGAAAACAAGGACCCATTCGCCAGCGACCATTGTCATGGGTTAACATAATGTGTGTGTGCGTGCGTATGTGTGGGAGGGGGGAGAGTCGTGTCTATAATATATATATATATATATATATATATATATATATATATATATATATATATATATATATATATAACTTTGTGTTTAATTATCTTTCCCCTAATAGATTACATTACTAATTTCTGTTTTTATCCAAGCAAACATTAAAAAAAAAAGAAAGACATAAAGTACCATCCCCAACGCTTTCCTTGCCCTCGCCGACTGTTGGCTTCTTTCCTTCATATATATATATAAGCAGATCAGTCAAGGGGAAATGAGGGTGCTCGTTATAATACATGAAGGAAAGAAGCCAACAGTCGGCGAGGCCAAGGAAAGCGTTGGGGATAGTACTTTATGTCTTTTTTTCTGTTTACTTGGATAATCACAGAAATTAGTAATGTAATCTGTTTAGGGGAAAGATAATTAGACACAAAGTAGAAGAAAAAACAACGTGCCGATGGTGGGATCCGAACCCACAACCTCCGAATAACGCGTCCGGTGCTCTTCCAACTGAGCTACATCGGCCGCTGTCCCCCCCTGTTGCTTTCTTGGGTATTTATGTTGTCTGTATACGAACCTTGAGAGTGTTCACCAGCGCCACCCTCAGCCATAGCGGCGGACGTGGGACGTCCTTTGTTACCGCCAGCGTCACGTAGAACGTGATCAAGAGCGAGGACGAAAGCTGTGCTAGAACCCTCTTACGCTACCTATGGCTTCAAGACTGCCAGAACCGAGACCCCCGTAAGCTACAAGCAGATCAGTCAAGGGGAAATGAGGGTGCTCGTTATAATACATGAAGGAAAGAAGCCAACAGTCGGCGAGGCCAAGGAAAGCATTGGGGATAGTACTTTGTCTTTTTTTTTATGTTTACTTGGATAATCACAGAAGTTAGTAATGTAATCTGTTTAGGGGAAAGATAATTAGACACAAAGTAGAAGAAAAAACAACGTGCCGATGGTGGGATCCGAACCCACGACCTCCGAATAACGCGTCCGGTGCTCTTCCAACTGAGCTACATCGGCCGCTGTCCCCCCTGCTACTTTCTTGGGTATTTATGTTGTCTGTATACGAACCTTGAGAGTGTTCACCAGCGCCACCCTCAGCCATAGCGGCTTGTAGCTTACGGGGGTCTCGGTTCTGGCAGTCTTGAAGCCATAGGTAGCGTAAGAGGGTTCTAGCACAGCTTTCGCCCTCGCTCTTGATCACGTTCTACGTGACGCTGTCGGTAACAAAGGACGTCCCACGTCCACCGCTATGGCTGAGGGTGGCGCTGGTGAACACTCTCAAGATTCGTATACAGACAACATAAATACCCAGGAAAGTAGCAGGGGGGACAGCGGCCGATGTAGCTCAGTTGGAAGAGCACCGGACGCGTTATTCGGAGGTCGTGGGTTCGGATCCCACCATCGGCACGTTGTTTTTTCTTCTACTTTGTGTCTAATTATCTTTCCCCTAAACAGATTACATTACTAATTTCTGTGATTATCCAAGTAAACATAAAAAAAAGACAAAGTACTATCCCCAACGCTTTCCTTGGCCTCGCCGACTGTTGGCTTCTTTCCTTCATATATATATATATATATATATATATATATATATATATATATATATATATATATATGCAGAGTGCAAGTATTGTCTCTATGTAAGACGCATATGACTCATCAGGACCTTGAAGGCGGGAAGCGAGTTTGGTCTTCACGATCTCAGTCCGAACTGCCAGGTCGGCGAAGTACTGTCGGAACTGCTGTTTGAAGGTGGGCCAGTTAGTTGTGTGGGGCTCGCGGTTGATGAACCAATTCCTGGCGACCTCAGTAAGGTAGAAAAAAATGTTGAGAAACTTCAGAGCATCGTCCTACCGGTTGTAGGCACTGCAGAGTTCATAGGTGTCAAGCCAGTCATCGATGTCTTCATCGCGACGACCAGCGAACAGCGGCGGGTCGATGATTTCTTTTTTTTTTTTTTTTTTTCAGATCCATTTGAAGTCGCGCGAGTGGTTAAGGCTCCTCAGCGTTTTGGAAGCCGCACATCCGTTCCCTTCTTCCCTCCTTCGCAAACACGCACGGCTTCCCGAGCAAGGCTTTCAGGCTGAAATTCCTTCGAAACCGGTCTCCGTTGTCGACTGTTTCGAAAACACGTAGGTTTGGAAATCCGCGTCAAGGCCTTGAAGAAGACACATTGGAACCCACGGACCAACGACGACTTGCGCCCCGTCAGCTTAGCTTGCTTCCCTGCATGCGTCCCCAGAAAGAGCTTCTTAATCCCCCTCCCTACCTTTTCAAAAGGCACTCCCCGCTGCAAAACCAGATAATTGACTTCCCAACACAGGTGACAGCTTTTCAAGCATGAATACATACCTGAGCGTTCAGTGAATCCCGACCTGAGGTGGGTGCATCTGCATTGTCAGCAGGCAAGGGCCCTTGACTTTTTGACCAGAATCTTGTTGGTTCCAGCTGGTACTTAGTTCAGGTTCTTGCTGGCGAAAAAAAAGGAGTTGTTGCTACAAAGGCAGCAACGAGCAACTTCTGGGGAACCTGTGTATTGTTGGTTTGAGGTTTCTACTTTTTTTACATACCTCACCCCAATGTGCCGAAGCAGGTGAGTCCCATAAGGAAAAAAGAAAAGGGAAAAATAGAGGTCCCCAGCGCGACCTGTCCCACCAAGCTATTGTCTATTAAATTTGCTGACACGTGCGGAAGCCATGGATCAGTCAGACGAAAGCTAGTTGCCATGGGAAGGGAGCTGTGTCCCTCTTAGCACAAAGACGAAGCAGGGACTCTGATCACCTGCTCCAAAGGTTGCGGTCATGTACGTCACCATCACCAAAATTTGTTCTTGGTTCGCTTTCTCTCTCCGCCTCTTTTTCTCTGTTTGGGAGTGGATGGATGATCGAAGACTGAACTCTTCTTGGTTCCGGAAGGGATGGCAGCTTAAAAGTGAAGGTGTTGGCTAAAAACAAAGGATGAACACAAGCAATTTTGTCTATATTTTGTATTTTGTAGATTACGCACAAAACTCGTGCCTTTTCTATAATCTGGCCTTAGCTCGTGTGCTTAAGATATTCGATAGCGATTGTCGCGACCAACAGCATTATTTTCTCTCCTTTTCTGAACACTATTATTTTTAATAAACAACTTCCACCACCACACATTCCCCAGAAAGCTTCGCGCGCGCGAAATAAAAAAAAAAAAAGCGTGTTTCACTGACTTCAGAGTGGCTTTACCAATACGAAGCCTTTATGTCGCAACACGGCAGTGATCAAAGGGGTCTAAACTTGATTGCCAAGTTGTGTAGCGCAAGATCATTTAGGTTTACCGACCTCGCACGAGATTCGTTCGTAAATGCAGTCCCGTACTTTGCGAGTAGTACAACGATGACCCTGCACGCGTTTCTTGCGCTGTTGAACAGTACTCGAATGCGATCCGAGAGAAACTGTTTCTTCGAGTTCAAGACCCCCCCCCCCCCCCTTACATTTTATATATATATATATATATATATATATATATATATATATATATATATATATATATATATATATATATATATATATATATATATATATATATATATATATATATATATAACATAAGATGCTTTTACGCAGCCATCTTACGTCACAAAAACCTCTTTCTTGGAAAGAAGTACACAGGTTTCTCAAGAAGGGCAGGAAGGATCAGAAGCCCTAGAAGTTGCTGAGCACGGAGAATTTGAAGGGAGACACTCTTTTGTTTTTTCTTTTTCCTTTTTCAATTCTCTGGAAGCCAATTTTTCGAAACTGCAAAACGTAAGGCAGAAAACTTGCGAAAGACGGGATCATCAGCGATTGCACGTGTGGTCCAAGAGAATCTCTTCTCGGTTCCTGATTTCCTGCTTGTTATGCAGTTTCCAGACAATTCCTCAGTGACAGAAAACATTGCCATAAAAAGCTAACCAGAAAACGCCCGAAAGGTGGTAGCCGCGAAGGACAAGCTGATTGCAGAGGCACTTCCCGCACGTCTATGCTTCTTGTCGCATCGCGTACTGCTTCTAGAGTGCCGTTTTGTTTCGAGAGCGTTTTTTGGCATAACTACGCCTGCGTGTAAAACGCGCAATATAGGTTACGCAGGGAAAATATGTGGCTCAGTTTCAATTTTCTGTCTTTCGCCCAGCACTCGAACTGAACAACCAAAGACGAAATGAACCTGCATAAATAATTTCCCCGACGATGGTAAGCTCGAGGAGGAGTGAAGTCGAAAATATCCGTGTCGGCATGTCGGTTACAGACACCATGGACACTTAAAGCAGCGTGAAGCAGCATCGTCATAGATTAAACATAGTTAAGGAGGACTACCTGAAAACACCCCAGCGTCACTCCGCCCGTGGTAAACATAATTATTGTATTAGACCACTGTGGGCGCGTTGTGACACGTTTAAATACTCGTTTTTTTCCTAAGACAGTCGAAATGTCGAATGTGTTACCAAGTAAAATTGTTAACATCGCTAACCCTCATGTCTTTTTCCAAAACATTGAATGAGTTTTCGCCAATGAAAATGATGTTATTTGACTATCGGTGACTTTCAGTTCCATTGTGTTCCTTTTTGTTTGTACTGTTGCTATGTACGAGTGACTTGTCCCACTCCTATATGAACCTGAAGAAGGCTTACAGTATCAATAAAAAAAAAAAGAAGCAAAGAACGGGCACGAAGAATAAACACGCAAACGACATGACTAGAGCTGAATTTTGTTTTTGCATTCATTTAATATTCACTGTTTTCCTGCGCTACTTCAGAGTTTTGCATTATGAAGGTTCGCGTGAAACTTCGGACCAAGACTGTGACAATATTAGGTACGCATTTCGGCTCCAATTATTTTCTATAGTGCATCACCATTGTTGCAAAGACCTACGTACAGGTACAGACTTTGTCAGAAGAGTAGAGGCCAGGGGGTCTGCTTCTGAGCCTTGTAGTAGCGCTTATTTGGCATTAGTAGTGGTCCTTCCCATCGGCGAGGTGAGGACAAAAATATTCCTGCCATCAAGAGATCCTTAACACTGGAAATTCATCACAAGCCGCGCGGAGTGGCCCAATTTCTCCTACATCAGTGGCAGTATAGTTTTCAATCAATCAATCAATCAATCAATCAATCAATCAATCAATCAATCAATCAATCAATCAATCAATCAATCAATCAATCAATCAATCAATCAATCAATCAATCAGAAGCAGACATCCTGGGCTCTACACTTTTGCCAACGTTTGTACTTTGTAAGAAGTCAAATGAATGCTTCCCTTACGATTCCTTGTGTGCAATTAGTAGCTACCGCATGTGCAGTAAATTTGGAGTGGGGCCACATCCGCAGCCAGTAGTAACCTTTATGGGACCCAGGAAGTTGTAGCTATTCTCGTTTCAAAGCCGGAACTACGCCGATTATCAAGTGATCACTGCTGAAAAATACTTTCATCAGGGCTTGTTCATTCAAAATCGATACCTACTAATCGTGCTCCAAAAGAAATTAGCATGGGCTAAAGTGAGCCATGTATACGATTATTGCCACTTTCCAGTGCCATGATTCCGTGCAACTTGCTTGTCTAGGCAGCAAGGTGAAATCGGGTGAAAACCGGAGCCACTGAATACGAGGTCTGCGTACACCTACAGTGGTGCGAACGCGAACTTCACGAGTACTGTGAATAGTTTAAGATCCGTAAGAGTCAGAAACATAGGGTGCCTCGATGCCTTTGCCCCGCCGGGGTGGTGCAGTGGTAAGACGCCCGAAAACTGTGCCGGAGTACCCGGGTTCGAACCCGACCTCGGCGGCTGCGCCTCGATGGAGGCGAAACGAAGAGGCGTCCGTGTGCAGCGCGATCTCAGTGCACGTTAAAGAACCCCAGGTGGTCGAACGGCGTCTCTCATAGCCTGAGTCGCTTTGGGACGTTAAACTCCACAGACAAGACCAGATCAAACCAGACCAGGCCTTTGCCCATCGAGGCACCCTAGTGTGCCAGATACTGCGCCTTTTTCTTGCTGTCAACCAATTATGGTGAAACCCTTGCGTCGGCGAGATTTGTCCGCGAGATGATGCATATTCAACGGAACGCTGGTTGTGTTCGACAAGGGGGGGCGCGATGTATACCGTGTGGAGCAGCAACTCTCAGGCTTTCGTATTCTGCAGCGCGCTCTCGGAGCTTCTTTTTTTTTATTTTTCTGCGATTAGAGTCACTTGTTGATCACGTTTCACTTGAAGCCCGCGGTACAAAGAATGTTCCACTTCCGCCACTATGGATCAGTGGCGCTGGTGACACTGGTGAAGAAAGTAGGTTGGAGAGCCGTAGATGTAGTTTAGTTGATAAGAGCACCGGACACGATATTCGGAGGTCCTGGATTGGGTTCCCATCATTGGCGCGTTTTTTCCCCCTTTACTTTGTATTTAATTATCTTTCTGACTAAAATAATTACAGTACTAATACAGGCTGATAACAAAAAAAGGGTTAAAAAAATTATCTGCGCTTTCCATGGCCTCGCCGACGTTTGGCTTCTCTCCTACGTTCATCTGCCAACGTTCTCAGCTCCACACTACGAGGCTTCACACCTTCACAATCACGCAACGTCTTACGAAGATTATTTGATAAAATACACGCGGGAAATAACAAATGATTACAACGAAATATAGAGCGATCGGTAACCATGGCAGTCAATGGTAAACCGGGATTATAGGGCACAGAACTAGGTGCGAAAGCAGGAATATGATTTTAGACAGAGCAGGGCAAGGATGTGCGCTAAGGGGCAAGGTTCTATGTCTCTCCGCTTGAACGCTCTAGCGCACATTCTATCGCTGAGACTGACTGCATAACATGACAGGGCTCTCATCGCATCGCCGTGCTCGGCAGGCGCGTAAGAGCGCAATCATGTAGTGCGTGTTATCCTGATTAGTCCAGTTTGCACTCACCACTCACATTTCGTATCGTTGCAAATGGCTTGTGAAACGGAGTAGATCGAGACAAGTTCGCTTTCTTTCCTGACTGACCTACAATGACACGAAAAACTTATTAAAGAGAAAAAAGTACGCAAGCCCTTATAATACGTATTAGGCATATAATAAGCCCTTATAATACGCATCCGTTGTGTTAGGCTACGGGAATGAGAAGTGACACATGCCGGACTGGATGACTCATTAGGTTGGTTTTCCATTATTCCCCTAATATGAATCCACTAAATGCGGAGACAGATATACACTGCATGACGGACACGGAAAAAGAACAAACCAAACAAGAGCAACATAAAAAAACCGTATGCCCCTCCGACGAAAGCAGCACGCGGTCCCCAGTGAATAGTAAATGTGGATAAGCTATAATAGCTAATCTTTATGATCTCAGGTTATTTTCGCGGTCAGTAAGGATTGGGATCTGTTAGGGGATGGATATATCGACTTGGCTCTCCCGTATCAGGGTCATGAAACAAACCACTAGTTGCCGCGAAAAAAAAAAAGAGCAAAAAGCAAATTTACTCTCCCGACATCATATGACCTTTAGCGCCAGCTGTTATATTTGAGTCGTAATCAGCTTTAAAGGGTATAAAGGTCCGTGTGATCCGTTAATCAATAAGACGATTGACCTAGTTATACCCTTAATCATGAATGGGTTAAATCAGTGAGTCACCTCTTCCATTACTGCGACTCATGGCCACATGATCCTCGTTTATCATTCGTCTATTGACAATTAGTCAGCTGACTTTGCTATTTTGCTGTGGACAATCACCAGAACTCGCGGGTGTCTGGCGTTAACAGACAGCAGCGGGAAGAGGCAATGTGTAGCACGAGAGAATACAATCGGGCTTCAAACAAGAACAGAGAACAAATGAAGACTCGCGAAGTGATGAATGCGAGATTAGCTCATCAGGCTGCGGCCTGTTTTGGCGGCGAGACCGCCAAAACATCCGAGAGCGATTCATATTAGGATGACTCGACCCGCGGTGAGACCACAGCTGCCTGTCGCGGCAATCGCGTCGCCGGGCCTCTCACAGTCGCGTCGTTTTGGAATGATCGATTCTAGGCGGTCGCCCACCGCGCTGCGTCGCCAGTCATCACCAGTTCTGGGAAAACTCGACCGTTCAATGACTTTGCGCCAGTGCTGGCTCGTTCGTTATTCATTTCAAGCCGAGCGTTCGGTGTCATGGCGATTACTAGGTGATGGTGCGTGATCGGGATCAGTGCGTCGGCAGAGTCATATCAATTTATCCATGATGTATTGAGATATCATGGCTATGGGAAAGAAACGAAGGGTATTTACTGAGGTTAATGACGGATTTCAATCGCCAGTCTGGAATTCCAGAATGCTTATGCTCCGTAGTGTGGGTAACGCTATCGCACTGCAACACAGTGTCGTGGATGCCGGGAAAAGATGAACTTTGGGGGCATCCAGTTGCGTTTAGCTGTGGTAACGCGACGGTAACACCGTTGTTATATGTTACCATGTACGAGAACACCACCAGTATACTACACATTACCATTATCCGTACAATCCATGCTCCACACATGTGGCTCATAGCTGCGCATATGATGCATTATCATGCACATACGACTTTTAAAATTGATTTCAATTCTTCATCTTCCCGTGACAGCCACGTTCTGGTCTCCGCTCTAAAACCTTGGGGTATTTCCTCTCCTGAAACTTTAATTTGGCATCTTCCAGCTGTGGCAGTTGGCAGGGTAGTCTTCATCGGCCAAACACCGTACCAAGCTCGTCTCAGTTAATTGGGACGCCGACATGCAGCAAATTTATTGAGATCAGCATTCGCTGCACAGGAAGTTCAGTACACGCATCTGACGTCTTTAATAAATCTGGCTTGTTTTGGATTTATGAAGTTTAAGATCCCAAAACGACTAAAGCTATGAGATATGCCTCATTCATGAGCTCTTTAACGCGCATGCACTGACATCACGCAATGCACGGGCGCCTTAATTGTTTTTCGTCTCTATGGAAATGATGCCGCTGCGACAACAATTTGTCTACCGGCTCAGTAATGGAGCGCCCGAACCACTGAGCCACCGCGGCGGGGCAGTGTTTTTACCGTGGTCTAATTCCTTATCGAAGAACTGAAAAGCGGGCATTCCGCCTTCCTCGGAAGTCGCGAATGAAAGAAGCATTCCGTATACCTACGTCGCGCATCACGCACCGCCGACGTAGGCATCGAACGTGGTCATCCGATGGTAGAGATACCGCATTTGCTCGCACACTTCCCGCAGTGTCGAGGTCGTATCTATTTTATCACTTTTTTTCTCTCTGCATTCCCCTTCTTCTCCCTCTGTCTAGCTCCGAGCAGTAACACGCCGCGGCTCTCTCTATAGCGGGAATATCGCGCTAGCTGTGTCAACACAGACTGCGAGCGCGACGCTCTCTTTTGCGTAACCTGTAACTGCCCCTGCTCGACCCGGATGGAAGAAAGATGCTCACTCGGGGCACCAAGAAGCTTCTACATCTCCCTTCTGTTCCGTCCTCCTCTGAAGACGGAATAAATAACAGACGCAGCTCTTTCACACCCTCACCTCCACCGAAGCTCACCCTTTTCATGGACGCCAATGAAAATAATAATGTAACACATCTGTAGGAAGTCCCCTACAGCAGCAACAGCGAGTGAGCATTGCGTCACAGGCGGATGATATGGCAGGTCGCCAAGCCTATCTCGCGAGGGAGTCTCTCAAACGTAACCTAACAGCCGAGGGGTGACGCTGAGGCCTCATTTAAAACCACGCTCTCTTTCTTTTTTTATCTACTGTCGTTGTTTATTGAAGTTTTCCTTTTCTTTATTTCTCTTTTTTATTAGAAGCGCGCTGTCTTGCAAGGAGGTTGCGTGTGGATGCTGACTGTCTGAGAGCAGGGTGATGCAAACTCCTTAGCACGTCCAAGAAATGTGACGTCTTATTCGTTAGTACGACGCGAGCACCTCAAACGATTCACGATAAGCGGAGCGCGCTTTTCTGTTTAGAAGAGTACAGGGGGTAAGAAACGCGGAGTGGCAGTCAATACCTCGTTCATGCTTGTACAAGCGTTCGCATAGCGATTGAGATAAAGATTTTGCCTAAATAGAGAGTAATTAAGTCTTAACAGCCTCGCGGTCAAGAAACTACAGTGTAAATTCAGAGGAGCTCGAAGTTGCTCAGAAACACCGAAGTTAAGGAAAAATTCGTATTCACTCGTACTCACTCGCACTCACTGGTCACACTCTCACCAGTGACCATTTAGATATACCTTACCGAAGACATCTATCTGTTGGCAGAGTGAGGCAGAAATAGTCAACAGCTTGAGGCAGGGAATACGTCCATCAAACTTATTTAGGCGTTCTGCTGCGTCTGCTTATAAGCCCCGCCTAGGGTTCGTTGTTCCGTATGCGTGTTGTTCGAAACCGAACAAAACACATACAAAATATATCTTGGTGACTTAAGCTATGCAAGACGCCGTAGTGGAGGGCTCTGGAGGTTTTGACACCCTGGGGTTCTTTAACGTTCTTTAACGTTATTTAAAGCTTTCCATTGAAAAGCGGTCGCCGAAATTCGAACCCAGATCCTTGAACACAGCAGTGAAGTGCCCTAACCACTGCATTATCACGGCGGGTGCATTCAGAATATGACGGTATTCAAAATAATACCAGCAAAAAAAAAAAAAAAAAAAAAAAAAAAAAAAAAATAATAATAATAATAATAATAATAATAATAATAATAATATGTAGAAAGCACGGAGCAAAGCAAAATACAAAGCGGATCTTAATAGTAATCTGCAACAGGTGAATGTGGATGCGAATGTTCAGTTAAAAATTATTATGGCAGCTATATATACACTTTCTAATCTGGTTTCACGAGTGAACTGACTTGCAAGCTTTCTACTAACACGAATTTTCCGAAAACTACGCCAATTTGCATCAGCAGTTGGGAAAATGCAAGTTGCAAATTTTATTAATTTCATTTTATTTCTCCTGGGGAACAAACACTTCGAGGTTCTCAATTCACGCGCTAGTGCATATGTATGCTGCGGAACCGCGGCCCGAGGAGTGTTGTTTCGAATGAAAAGAAACATTGATACTAGGATTTTGCATTCTTTTAAAAGTAACTATGCAATATAATACAGTGTAAACTAATTGCAAATGTAAATTCTAAATACTTTTTTCGGATCAATGTTCGCCGTGCGTGCTTCAGATTCAAATGTGTTAATTAGTATGGTCTCTTGAGTGTAATCGCATATGTTGTGGTGCACTGACGCAATTCCGTACGAGTGCAGTGGTAACATGTTGTTGCAACACCACGTGCGTTAATAAAACCTTTCACCATTGATAACAGGCTTTCTACTTTGCATGACAGAGCTATCGTGTTTCTCGTCGTGTGCAGCAATTTACGCGCTCTTTGCAATCTATCCAACGTGACCTGCTTATACGGCATTGGTCATTTGCTGTCCGAATACTACCCTCATTTATTTTCCTCTCTTATTCTCCCGTTAGGCGGAAGCCATTGAAAGAGCCCCTTAAAAGTTTCATGTTACTTTTCTTTTCAATTTATTTCGTCGAATATAAGCCAAGTTATTGCTTGTTGCCCCGGAATCACATAATGCCGCTCTTCAATGTTAAACTTCGCCATCAAAAACATTCACTTTTGAGCTCTCACTTAAGCATTGTGACTGCAGCATTAATTGTGATTCGTCATCAAGCTTGAAATTAGATCGATAGAAGGGTCTCGTTGTCATCTCCTTTTTTTTTTTTTTTTTTTTTTTTTTGAGGCATTGGAGAAATAGTGGGTTGTCGAAAATGACCTTAGGTTTGAGGTAGTCCATAAATAATTGAGGAATGGCCGCACAACGTAGACAAGCCGGTTGGCGAAGCAAAAGCGTTCAAATTGATTTGACGATTTGAGCAGTTTCCTCCTCAACTTCCGCCTCCTCCTCCTCGTCCCTAAGTTCGTCAGTGGCAATCTTTAAAAGTTGTGCATATAAACTTACGTTTCGGTTCAAGAAATACGACTTTCTATCAGGAACCCCTCCAAACTAGCGAACCTTTACGTTAATTCTCGCATCCTGATTCTTATTGTAATCGGAGGTCACGCCTCGTGTCTTCAAATCATAAACCTTGCGCCACATGCACTACGGCCGCTTGCTCGTTGACCCGGACCCGGACTAACCGGCGGGCTTAATTTGCATTCCGGGCAACTCATTTCGTAAGTAAATACCTCGGCGGACAAACACGCATTAAGACCTGCCTTTTGATCACTAACCACACCGGCAAGATAACATTCAGCATCCACACTGGCAGAATCAGATAACTGCTGCCGCTAGGCAAAAACCACCCAGACGATCGATGCTGCAGCCTGCTACCTCTTATTTTTTATCCCATAGAAAGGCATTACCCAAGTGAGAGAGTGCATAACAAAAGGTAGGAAAGTTACTTCTCTTCGCTATCATATGCCAGCCGCTGCTCGGGTGCTTAAGATATTAGATAGCAATTGTCGCGTCCGGCGACATTCTTTTCCTTCTTTTTTTGTTATTGTTAATAAACTCCTACCAACTTATCCAGGCTATGTCCGGGTGGCAGCCCTGCGAGTTGGGAAGAAACTAAATGGGAGAACAATTACCTATTGTAGTGCGTATGATCTTTATTGGGCCCCCTGCCTTTCCCCGAGCTGCAAACAGACTGTCAGACGAAATATCGTTTCGCCGTAAATCGAGGAAGGGTCGTTGCAGCGAAGTGTGCATGCTCCCCCATTTCCGCCTGTCATGATCAGCAAAAATGACAAACGAGTGGGAGCATGCGCAGTGCGGGAAAGGTCATGTTTACGCCTGGTATAAACGTTGTACAGTTTACACGTATAAAATTTCAACCGATTCGCCTGGATACAAAGACTTTAAATTTCTGTAATTAAAGCAACGTTTCATCGATTCGCAGTAGCGGGAGGACGTGGTATTCCACTTGGCGTCATAGAAACGAGTAAAACGCGCCGATTCCAGCCCGCTCGCGTGGATCGCCAGCGGAAAGATATATATTTCGCTGCCCCCCCCCTCCCCCCTCTCGTTGAAAGATTGCCTTGGGCCGGGGCGGTGATTTCGCGCTCAGTTTGGAATGTGCGGGGATGGTCGACAGCACGTCGCGAAGCGATTACTAGGCAAAAATTCCGTTCTGCGCCGATAAAAAGGAGGTCTTATCTGCTCTCGCGAGACCTGTAGATTGGCTCGAGCCGTAATGTGTTATGCGCGGCCCGTTTCAAACCTGTTTCTGAGGGTGGACTTTTAATCCTCTGTCGATGTGCGCGATCATGAGACACGCGCATCCATCGGTTCGAAGGTCGAGCGCGCGTCGCGCTTACAAAATTCGCTCTCGACGGCTATCGATCGAGCGAAGCATACAAAAAGGAAACGAAAACTGCGCACCTTTCGCTGTCACCGAAGTGCGAATGATAGTTGTTTGCCCTTGTTCCCATCTTTTGCTACTAATTAAAACCCTCTTAGGTGCGCCTATAACCAGTGCACGTTTCCGGTCACGACGCGCGGATGGATAAGCGGTGTCGGCTGGGGAACCCCAGACCATGGGA